>NW_028294956.1:0-140000 GCF_964341445.2 Mesoplodon mirus | reverse complement strand
GTAGTGCAGATTTGAATTGCCCGCCTGCTTGCTTGGCCAAAAACTGTGTATGCGTTTTCTCCAGAATATATTCAGGAGAAAACGAATAAACCATTTTTGGCCAAGTGCCTCATTGTCGAAATTGTGCCCCTCTTCCTGTGCTTTACAGGTGATTCCAACGTACCTCTTGAAATCTGTTTCCTGCAATTCTGCCTCGGTTTCAAGTCCGCCTCGTTGCCTTCCTTCAAAATATTTTTGGACGATAGTTTTCCTTTATTACTCTGCCAGTTTGTGAATTGCTGTGCCCCTGAGCTCCATTTATCAAATCGTTTTTTGTGAGCTGACCGCAAGTACAAAATTTCGGTTCAGGACCTATACTGGTTCCCGGCAGGGGGATGAGTCCTTGGTTAATTATTCTTCCTGCCGGGCAATTAGAGTGACATATGCCTGTCCAAATGCCTAACAGCTACTCTCTCATTGGTTCTCCCTGTTCCCTTTCATTCTCTGCCAAATTGGCAACCTGTGTTATCCAGGAGGTTAAAGGGGCTGTCTCTCCAAGTTGAGAGATTGATAGTAAAGCAGTTGGAAAGTCAAACTGGAGCACCAGGAGAGGGACAATTAGTTGAGTTTTAGAAACCTTTCGTATACACAGTGTGTCCATTCTCTAGGTTTCCCGTACATGTTATAACTGTAGTAATATTCCCTTCCACCTGGAGAGTTTGGAACCATGTAATGGAGGCCATGCATTATTGCTTTAAACGGTCTGTGTTTGCTCACCCAGTCTCACCAATCCTCTCAGTCCCAAATGTCCAGCATTATGCCAAATCAACCTGTAGTTGTAGATAGGTTCATTTCAGGTTTCATTAGAGACCCTGAAGGAATTGTAAAGAATTTCCCTGTTTTGTTGTTTTGTTATTGAAATTCCTTTTTATAGTGAGTTTGAGCTGATTCCCACTGCATTTTTATGCCAGTCTAGACACACTTGATCCCTTACGGAGACATATCAATATATAGGTTTGAAGATTCTTACTAGTCAGATATATTCCTCTGAGGGAAGTATGGGGTGTTGATTCCTTTTCAGTGAGGAAGGTGTAGATCTTTTCTATTCTGTATTTTGTTTCTGGAATGGAGCCTTTACTAATATCAAACTCTGGTTTTATGCAACACCCCACCTCTCCTTACCCCTTAAGCAGGTGTAAGAGTGATTTCTAAATGTGAGACTCTCTTCTCTTTACTAACTCAATTCATGTGTAGCCATGTTTACATGACCTTCATAAGTGATATCTTATGATAAGTTTATTTTACTCTGTGACTAATTTCACTTAGAATCCTCGTAACTGAATCCACTAAATTTGCTGCTACTGGCCTGATGACATTGATTTCATGGCAGAGAAATATTCCATCGTATGTAATTACCACAATCTCTTGAAAAATTTTTGTCTTTCCTGGGATATTTAAGGTGTAGCCTAGTTGAGGTTCTTGTAAGCAGTGCAGCCCTAAATTTTGGGGTGGCTCTGTCTTACTGATTTTCAGTTTTCCCAAGGTATATACCCTAGACTGGAAGTGCCCTTGTCTGTGTAGCTCTGTTGTTTACTTGTTTTAGGGAACAAAATGCACTCCTCCAGAGAGGCAGTTGGCAATTTACATCCCGCCCATCAGCATAACAAGGCTCCCTGTTCTCCAGGCCCTGTCTTGCCTTTATGTTTTTTACCCATTTTGTGGATATCCCTTTTGACCGCTGGGAAGTGATACTTCTTTGTAGTGCAGATTTGCATTGCCCACTTGCTTGCTTGACCAAAAAGGGCGTATGCGTGTTCTCCTGAATATACTCAGGAGAAAACACATACGCCCTTTTTGGCCAAGTGCATCATTATCTAAGTTGTGACCCTCTTCCTGTGCTTTAAAAGCGATTCCAACGTATCTGTTGAAATCTGTTTCCTTCTATTCTGCCTCACTTTCAATTCCGCCTCGTTGCCTTCCCTCAACAGATTTTTGTACGATAGTTGTCCTTTATTACTCTAGCAGTTTGTTAATTGCTGTGCCACTGAGCTCCATAATTTAACTCGTTTATTGTGAGCTGAACGCAAGTCCAAAATTTTGGTACACGACCTATACTGGTTCGCGGTGGGTGGCTTAGACTTTGGGTAATTCTTCTTCCTCCCGGGAAATAAGAGTGACATGTGCCCGTCCAAATGCCTAACAGCTACTCTCTCATTGGTTCTCCCTCTTCCCTTTCATCCTCTGCCAAATTGGCAACCTGTGCGAAACAGGAGGTTAAATGTGCAGTCTCTCCAAGCTGGGAGATTGATAGTAAAGCAGTTGGAAAGTCAAACCTGAGCACCAGGAGAGGGATTATTCATTGAGTTTTAGAGACCTTTCGTATTCACAGTGTGTCCAGTCTCTAGGTTTCCCGTACATTATATAGCTGTAGTAATATACTCTTCAACATGGAGAGTAGGGACCCATGGAATGGTTGCCATGCATTATTGCTTTATAGGGTCTGCATTTGCTCACCCAATCTCACCAATCCTCTCAGTCCCATGTGTCCAGCCTTATGCCACATCCAGCTTTCATTGTAGATAGGGTCATTCCAGGTTTCATCAGAGACCCTGAAGGAATTGAAAATAATTTCCCTGTTTATTTGTTTCGTTTTTGAAATTCCATTTTATAGTGGGTTTGAGCTGATTCTCGCTGCCATGTTTATGCCAGTCTAGACACACTTGATTCCCTTACAGAGATATATCAATACATAGGTTTTAAGATTCTTACTAGTCAGATATTTTCCTCTGCGGGAAATATGGGGATTTGAGTCCCTTTCACTGAGGAAGGTATAGGTAGGTTTTGTCTATTCCATAGATGGTTTTGGGAACGGTACCTGTGCTTATATCAAACTCTGGTTTTATGCATCACCCCACCTCTCCTTCCCCCTTAAGGAGGCATGAGAGTATTTTCTAAATATGAGACTCTGTTCTCTTTCCTAACTGAGTTCATGTGTAGCCATGTTTACAGGACCTTCATAAGAGATATCTCATGATAAGTTTCTTTTTCTGTGTGACTTATTTCACTTAGAATCATCGTACCTGAATCCACTCATTTTGCTGCTACTGGTCTTATGACATTGATTTCATGGCTGAGGGATATTCCATCGTACGTAAGTACCACATTGTTTTGAACCATTTTTATATTTCCAGGGATATTTAAGGTGTAGACAAGTTTAGGTTCTTGTAATCAGTGCAGACATAAATTTGGGCTGGCTCTGTCATATTGATATTCAGTTTTCCCAAGGTATATTCCCTAGAATGGAAGTGCTCTTGGCTCAGTAGCTCTGTTGTATACTTGTTTTAGGGAACACAACGCACTCCTCCAGAGAGGCAGTTGACAACTTACCTCCCGCCCATCAGCATAACAAGGCTCGCTGTTCTCCAAGGCCTGTCTTGACTTTCTGGTTTTTACCCATTTTGTGGATGTCCCTTTTGACCGGTGGGAAGTGATACTTCTTTGTAGTGCAGATTTGCATTATCCGCTTGCTTGTTTGGCCAAAAAGGGTATATGCGTTTTCTGCTGAATATATTCAGGAGACAACGTTTACACACCTTTTGTAAAAGTGCATCATTGTCGAAGTTGTGCCCCTCTTTCTGTGCTTTAAAGGCAATTCCAATGTACCTCTTGAAATCTGTTTCCTGCTATTCTGCCTCGCTTTCAAGTCCGCCTCGTTGCCTTACCTCAACAGATTTTTGGATGATAGTTGTCCATTATTACTCTGCCTGTTTGTGAATTGCTGTGCCCCTGAGCTCCATTATTTAACTCGATTTTGTGAGCTGAACGCAAGTCCAATATTTTGGTTAAGGAACTACACTTGTTCCCGGTGGGTGGCTGAGACTTTGGTTAATACTTCTTTCTCCCAGGAAATAAGAGTGATATGTGCCCGTCCAAATGCCTAACAGCTACTCTTTCATTGGTTCTCCCTCTTCACTTTAATCCACTGCCAAATTGGAAACGTGTGCGAAACAGGAGGTTAAACGGGCTGTTTTTCCAAGCTGGGAGATTGATAGTAAAGCAGTTGGAAAGTCAAACCGGAGCACCAGGAGAGTGACTATTCGTTGAGTTTTAGAGACCTTTCGTATTCACAGTGTGTCCATTCTCTAGGTTTCCCGTACATTTTATAGCTGTAGTAATATTCCCTTCAACCTGGAGACATGGGACACATAGAATGGGTGCCATGCATTATTGCTTTAAAGTGTCAGCATTTGCTCACCCAATCTCACCAATCCTCTCAGTCCCATGTGTCCAGCCTTATGCCACATCCAGCTGTCATTGTAGATAAGGTCATTCCAGGTTTCATCAGAGACCCTGAAGGAATTGTAAAGAATTTCCCTTTTTTTTTGTTTTTCAAATACCTTTTTATAGTGGGTTTGAGCTGATTCTCACTGCCATGTTTATGCCAGTCTAGACACACTTGATTCCCTTATGGAGACATATCAGTACATAGGTTTTAAGATTCTTACTAGTCAGATATATTCCTCTGCGGGAAATATGGGGTTTTGAGTCCTTTTAACTGAGGAAGGTGTAGGTCTTGTCTATACCATACTTGGTTTTTGGAACGGTACTTGTGCTTATATCAAACTCTGGTTTTATGCATCACCCCACCTCTCCTTCCCCCTTAAGCAGGCATAAGAGTGTTTTCTAAATGTGACACTCTGTTCTCTTTCCTAACTCAGTTCATGTGTAGCCATATTTACAGTATCTTCATACATGATATCTTATGATAATTTCTTTTTCTGTGTGACATATTTCACTAAGAATCATCGTACCTGAAACCATTCATTTTGCTGCTACTGGTCTTATGATATTGATTTCATGGCTGAGGGATATTCCATCGTACGTAAGTACCACAATTTTTTGTTCCATTTTTATCTTTCCTGGGATACTTAAGGTGTACCCAAGTTGAGGTTCTTGTAAGCAGTGCAGGCCTAAATTTTGGGGTGGCTGTGCCTTATTGATTTCCAGTTTTCCCAAGGTATATTCCCTAGACTGGAAGTGCCCTTGGCTCTGTATATCAGTTGTTTACTTGTTTTGGGAACACAATGCACTCCTCCAGAGAGGCAGTTGGCAATTTACATCCCGCCCATCAGCATAAAAAGGCTCCCTGTTCTCCAGGGCCAGTCTTGCCTTCCTGAATTTTACCCATTTTGTGGTTGTCCCTTTTGACTGGTGGGAAATGATACATTTTTGTAGTGCATCTTTGCATGGCCCACTTGCTTGCTTGGCCAAAAAGGGCGTATGTGTTTTCTCCTGAATATATTCAGGAGAAAACTTATACGCCCTTTTTGGCCAAGTGCATCATTGTCAAAGTTGTGGCCCTCTTCCTGTGCTTTAAAGGCGATTCCAACGTACCTCTTGATATCTGTTTCCTGCTATTCTGCCTCGCTTTCAAGTCTGCCTTGTTGCCTTCCCTCAACAGATTTTTGGACGATAGTAGTCCTTTATTACTCTGCCTGTTTGTGAATTGCTGTGCCCCTGAGCTCCATTATTTAACTCGTTTTTTGTGAGCTGAACGCATGTCCAATATTTTGGTTCAGGAACTATACTGGTTCCCGGTGGGTGGCTGAGACTTCAGTTAATTCTTCTTCCTCCCACGAAATAAGAGTGACATGTGCCCGTCAAATGCCTAAGAGCTACTCTTTCATTGGTTCTCCCTCTTCCCTTTCATCCACTGCCAAATTGGCAACCTGTGCGATCCAGGAGGTTAAAGGGGCTGTCTCTCCATGTTGGCAGATTGATAGTAAAGCAGTTGGAAAGTCAAACTGGAGCACCAGGAGAGGGACTATTCATTGAGTTTTAGAGACCTTTGATATTCACAGTGTGTCCATTTTCTAGGTTTCCAGTACATATTATAGCTGTAGTAATATTCCCTTCAACCTGGAGAGTTGGGACCCATGGAATGTGTGCCATGCATTATTGCTTTATAGGGTCTTCATTTGCTCACACAATCTCACCAATCCTCTCAGTCCCATGTGTCCAGCCTTATTCCACATCCAGCTGTCATTGTAGATAGGATCATTCCAGGTTTCATCAGAGACCCTGAAGGAATTGTAAAGAATTTCCCTTTTTTTTGTTTTTTAAATTCCTTTTTATACTGGGTTTGAGCTGATTGTCGCTGCCATGTTTATGCCAGTCTAGAAACACTTGATTCCCTTATGGAGACATATCAATACATAGTTTTTAAGATTCTTACTAGTCAGATATATTCCTCTGTGGGAAATATGTGGTTTTGAGTCCCTTTCACTGAGGAAGGTGTAGGTCGTGTATATTCCTTAGTTGGTTTTTTAACGGTACCTGTGCTTTTATCAAACTCTGGTTTTATGCATCACCCCACCTCTCCTTCCCCTTTAAGCAGACATAAGAGTGTTTTCTAAATGTGAGACTCTGTTCTCTTTCCTAACTGAGTTCATGTGTAGCCATGTTTACAGGATCTTCATAAGTGATATCTTATGATAAGTTTCTTTTTCTGTGTGACTTATTTCACTTATAATCATCGTACCTGAATCCACTCATTTTGCTGCTACTGGTGTTATGATATTGATTTCATGTCTGAGGGATATTCCAGCGTACATAAGTAACAAAATATTTTGAACCATTTTTATATTTCCTGGGATACTTAAGGTGTACCCAAGTTGAGGTTCTTGTAAGCAGTGCAGCCCTAAATTTTGGGGTGGCTCTGTCTTATTGATTTTCAGTTTTCCCAAGGTATATTCCCTTGACTGGAAGTGCCCTTGGCTCTGTAGCTCTGCTGTTTACTTGTTTTCGGGAACTCAATGCACTCCTCCAGAGAGGCAGTTGGCAATTTACATCCCGCCCATCAGCATAACAAGGCTCCCTGTTCTCCAGGGCCTGTCTTGCCTGTCTGAATTTTACCCATTTTGTGGATGTCCCTTTTGACTGGTGGGAAGTGATACTTCTTTGTAGGGCAGATTTGCATTGCCCGCTTGCTTGCTTGGCCAAAAAGGGCGTATGTGTTTTCTCCTGAATATATTCAGGAGAAAACGCATACGCCCTTTTTGGCCAAGTGCATCATTGTCGAAGTTTTGCCCCTCTTCCTATGCTTTAAAGGCGATTCCAATGTACCTCTTGAAATCTGTTTCCTGCAATTCTGCCTCGCTTTCAAGTCCGCCTCGTTGCCTTCCCTCAACAGATTTTTGGACGATAGTTGTCCTTTATTACTCTGCCACTTTGTGAATTGCTCTGATCCTGAGCTCCATTTTTAACTCGTTTTTTGTGAGCTGAACGCAAGTCCAATATTTTGGTTCAGGACCTATACTGGTTTGCGGTGGGTGGCTTAGACTTTGGTTAATTCTTCTTCCTCCCGGGAAATAAGAGTGACATGTGCCCGTCCAAATGCCTTACAGCTACTCTCTCATTGGTTCTCCCTCTTCCCTTTCATCCTCTGCCAAATTGGCAACCTGTGCGAACCACGAGGTTAAAAGGGCTGTCTCTCCAAGTAGGGAGATTGATAGTAAAGCAGTTGCAAAGTCAAACCGGAGCACCAGGAGAGGGACTATTCATTGAGTTTTAGAGACCTTTCGTATTCACAGTGTGTCCATTTTCTAGGTTTCCCGTACATGTTATAGCTGTAGTAATATTCCCTTCAACCTGGAGACATGGGACCCATGGAATGGGTGCCATGCATTATTGCTTTAAAGGGTCTGCATTAGCTCACCCAATCTCACCAATCCTCTCAGTCCCATGTGTCCAGCCTTATGCCACATCCAGCTGTCATTGTAGATAGGGTCATTCCAGGTTTCATCAGATATCCTGAAGGAATTGTAAAGAATTTCCTTTTTTTTTCAAATTCCTTTTTATAGTGAGTTGGAGCTGATTCTAGTTGTCATGTTTATGCCAGTCTAGACACACTTGATTTCCTTAGGGAGACATATCAATACATAGGTTTTAAGATTCTTACCAGTCAGATATATTCCTCTGCAGGAAGTATGGTGTATTGAGTCCCTTTCACTGAGGAATGTGTAGGTCTTGTCTATTCCATAGTTGGTTTTTGGAACGGTACCTGTGCTTATATCAAACTCTGGTTTTATGCATCACCCCACCTCTCCTTCCCCCTTAAGCAGGCATAAGAATGTTTTCTAAAGGTCAAACTCTCTTCTCTTTCTTAACTAATTTCATGTGTAGCCGTGTTTACAAGACCTTCATAAGTGATATCTTATGATAAGATTCTTTTTCTGTGTGACTTATTTCACTTAGAATCATCGTTCCTGAATCCACTCATTTTGCTGCTACTGGTCTTATGATATTTATTTCATGGCTGAGTGATATTCCAGCGTATGTAAGTACAAAAACTTTTTGAACCATTTTTATATTTCCTGGGATACTTAAGGTGTACCCAAGTTGAGGTTCTTGTAAGCAGTGCATCCCTAAATTTAGGGGTGGCTCTGTCTTATTGATTTTCAGTTTTCCCAAGGTATATTCCCTTGACTGGAAGTGCCCTTGGCTCTGTAGCTCTGCTGTTTACTTGTTTTCGGGAACTCAATGCACTCCTCCAGAGAGGCAGTTGGCAATTTACATCCCGCCCATCAGCATAACAAGGCTCCCTGTTCTCCAGGGCCTGTCTTGCGTTTCTGAATTTTACCCATTTTGTGGATATCCCTTTTGACTGGTGGGAAATGATACTTCTTTGCAGTGCAGATTTGCATTGCCCGCTTGCTTGCTTGGCAAACAGGGCGTATGTGTTTTCTCCTGAATATATTCAGGACAAAATGCATACGCCCTTTTTGGCCAAGTGCATCATTGTCGAAGTTGTGCCCCTCTTCCTGTGATTTAAAGGCGATTCCAATGTACCTCTTGAAATCTGATTGCTTCTATTCTGCCTCGCATTCAAGTCCGCCTCGTTGCCTTCCCTCAACAGATTGTTGGACGATAGTTGTCCTTTATTACTCTGCCTGTTTTTGAATTGCTGTGATCCTGAGCTCCATTTTTAACTCGTTTTTTTGTGAGCTGAACGCATGTCCAAAATTTTGGTTCTGTACCTATACTGGTTCCCGGTGGTTGTCTGAGACATTGGTTAATTCTTCTTCCACCCGGGGAATAAGAGTGACATGTGCCTGTCCAAATGCCTAAAAGCTACTCTCTCATTGGTTCTCCCTCTTCCCTTTCATCCTCTGCCATTTTGGCAACCTGTGCAAACCAGGAGGTTAAAGGGGCTGTCTCTCCAAGTTGGGAGATTGATAGTAAAGCAGTTGGAAATTCAAACCGGGGCACCAGGAGGGGGAGTATTCGTTGAGTTTTAGAGACCTTTCGTATTCACAGTGTGTCCATTCTCTAGGATTCCCGTACATGTTATAGCTGTAGTAATATTCCCTTCAACCTGGAGACATTGGCCCCATGGAATGGGTGCCATGCATTATTGCTTTAAAGGGTCTGCATTTGCTCACCCAATCTCAACAGTCCTCTCAGTCCCATGTGTCCAGCCTTATACCACATCCAGCTGTCATTGTAGATAGGGTCATTCCTGGTTTCATCAGAGACACTGAAGGAATTGTAAAGAATTTCCCTTTTTTTGTTTTTCAAATTCCTTTTATAGTGGGTTTGAGCTGATTCTCACTGCCATGTTTATGCCAGTCTAGACACACTTGATTCCCTTATGGAGACATATCAGTACATAGGTTTTAAGATTCTTACTAGTCAGATATATTCCTCGGCGGTAAATATGTGGTTTTGAGTCCCTTTCACTGAAGAAGGTCTAGGTCGTGTCTATTCCATAGTTGGTTTTTGGAACGGTACATGTGCTTATATCAAACTCTGGTTTTATGCATCACCCCACCTCTCCTTCCCCCTTACACAGGCATAAGAGTGTTTTCTAAATGTGAGAGTCTCTTCTCTTTCCTAACTCAGTTCATGTGTAGCCATGTTTACAGGTTCTTCATAAGTGATATCTTATGATAAATTTCTTTTCCTGTGTGACGTATTTCACTTAGAATCATCGTACCTGAATCCACTCATTTTGCTGCTACTGGTCATATGATATTGATTTCATGGCTGAGGGATATTCCAGCATACGTAAGTACCACAATTTTTTGAACCATTTTTATCTTTCCTGGGATATTTAAGGTGTACCCAAGTTGAGGTTCTTGTTAGCAGTGCAGCCCTAAATTTTGGGGTGGCTCTGTCTTATTGATTTTCAGTTTTCCCAATGTATATTCCCTAGACTGGAAGTGCCCTTGGCTCTGTAGCTCTGTTGTTTACTTGTTTTGGGAACACAATGAACTCCTCCAGTGAGGCAGTTGGCAATTTACATCCCGCCCTTCTGCATAACAAGGATCCTTGTTCTCCAGGGCCTGTCTTGCTTTTCTGAATTTTACCCATTTTCTGGATGTCCCTTTTGGCCGGTGGGAAGTGATACTTTTTTGTAGTGCAGATTTGCATTGCCCACTTGCTTGCTTGGCCAAAAAGATCGTATGCGTTTTCTCCTGAATATATTCAGGAGAAAACGCATATGCCCTTTTTAGCCAAGTGTATCATTGTCAAAGTTGTGCCCCTCTTCATGTGCTTTAAAGGCATTTCCAACGTACCCCTTGAAATCCGTTTCCTGCTATTCTGCCTCGCTTTCAAGTCCGCCTCGTTGCTTTCCCTCAACAGATTGTTGGACGATAGTTGTCCTTTATTACTCTGCCTGTTTGTGAATTGCTGTGCCCCTGAGCTCCATTATTTAACTCATTTTTGTGAGCTGAAGGCAAGTCCAATATTTTGGTTTAGGAAATATACTGGTTCCCTGTGGGTGGCTGAGACTTTGTTTTGTTCTTCTTCCTCCCGGGAAATAAGAGTGACATATGCCCTAACAGCTACTCTCTCATTGGTTCTCCCTATTCCCTTTTATCCACTGCCAAATTGGCAATGTGTGCGAACCAGGAGTTTAAAGGTGCTTTCTCTCCTAGCTGGGAGATTGATAGTAAAGCAGTTGGAATGTCAAACCGCAGCACCAGGAGAGGGACTATTCGTTGAGTTTTAGAGACCTTTGATATTCACAGTGTGTCCATTCTCTAGGTTTCCCATACATGTTATAGCTGTAGTAATATTCCCTTCAACCTAGAGACATGGGACCCGTGGAATGGGTGCCATGCATTATTGCTTTAAAGGGTCTGCATTTGCTCACCCAATCTCACCAATCCTCTCAGTCCCATGTGTCCAGCCTTATTCCACATCCAGCTGTCATTGTAGATAGGGTCATTCCAGGTTTCATCAGAGACCCTGAAGGAATTGTAAAGAATTTCCCTGTTTTGGTTTTTTGGGGAATTCATTTTTATAGTGTGTTTGAGGTGATTATCACTGCCATGTTTATGCCAGTCTAGACAGACTTGATTCCCTTACGGAGACATATCAATACATACGTTTTAAGATTCTTACTAGTCAGATATACTCGTCTTCGGGGAATAAGGTTTGATGAGTCCCTTTCACTGAGGAAGTTGTAGGTCTTGTCTATTCCATATTTGATTTTTGGAACGTTACCTGTACGAATATCAAACTCTGGTTTTATGCATCACCCCACCTCACCTTCCCTCTTAAGCTGGCAACAGAGAGTTTTCTAAATGTGAGTCTCTGTTCTCTTTCCTAACTCAGTTCATGTGTAGCCATGTTTATAGGACCTTCATACTTGATATCTTATGATAATTTTCTTTTTATGGGTTACTTATTTCTCTTAGAATCATCGTACCTGTATCCACTCATTTTGTTGCTACTGGCCTTATGACATTGATTTCATGACTGAGGGATATTCCATCATACGTAAGTACCACAATTTCTTGAACCATTTTTGTCTTTCCTGGAATATTAAAGTGTACCCAACTTGAGGTTCTTGTAAGCAGTGCAGCCCTAAAATATGGGGTGGCTGTGTCTTATTGATTTTCATTTTTCCCAAGGAATATTCCCAAGACTGGGAGTGCCCTTGGCTCTGTAACTCTGTTGTTTACTTGTTTTAGGGAACACAGTGCACTCGTCCACATAGGCAGTTGGCAATTTACATCCCGCCCATCAGCATAACAAGGCTCCCTGTTCTCCAGGGCCTGTCTTGCCTTTCTGGTTTTTTCACATTTTGAAGATGTCCCTTTTGACTGGTGGGAAGTGATGCTTCTTTGTAGTGCAGATTTGCATTGCCTGCTTGCTTGCTTGGCCAAAAAGGGCATATGCGTTTTGAATTGAATATATTCAGGAGAAAACACATACACCCTTTTTGGCCAAGTGCAACATTTTCGAAGTTGTGCCCCTCTTCCTGTGTTTAAAGGTGATTCCAATGTACATCTTGAAATCTCTTTCCTGTTATTCTGCCTCACTTTCAAGTCTGCCTCGTTGCCTTCCCTCAACACATTTTTGGACGATAGTTGTCATTTATTACTCTGCCAGTTTGTGAATTGCTGTGCCCCTAGCTCCATTTTTCAACTCGTTTTTTGTGAGCTGACCGCAAGTCGAAAATTTTGGTTCAGGACCCATACTGGTTTCCGGCGGGTGGCTGAGACTTTTGTTAATTCTTCTTCCTGCCGGGCAATTAGAGTGACATGTGCCCCTCCAAATGCCTAGCAGCTACTCTCTCATTGGTTCTCCCTCTTCCCTTTCATCCTTTGCCAAATTGGCAAACTTTGCACACCAGGAGCTTAAAGCGGCTGTCTCTCCAAGTTGGGAGATTGATAGTAAAGCAGCTGGAAAGTCAAACGTGAGCACCAGGAGAGGGAGTATTCGTTGAGTTTTAGAGACCTTTCCTATTCACAGTGTGTCCATTCTCTAGGTTTCCCTTACGTGTTACAGCTGTAGTAATATTCCCTTCAACCTGGAGAGTTGGGACCCTTGGAATGTGTGCCACGCATTATTGCTTTAAATGGTCTGCATTTGCTCACCCAATTTAACTCATCCTCTCAGTCCCAAGTGTCTCAGCCTTATGCCACATCCATCTGTCGTTGTAGATAGGGTCATTCCAGGTTTCATCAAAGACTTTGAAGGAATTGTAAAGAATTTCCCAGTTTTTTTCATTTGTTTTTGAAATTCCTTTTTTTAGTGTGTTTGAGCTGATTCTCACTACCATGTTTATACCAGTCTAGGCACACTTGATTCCCTTACGGAGACATATCAATACATAGGTTTTAAGATTCTTACTAGTCAGATATATTCCTCTGTGGGGAATATGGTGTTTTGAGTCCCTTTCACTGAGGAAGGTATAGGTATTGTGTGTTCCATAGTAGGTTTTTGGAACGGTACATGTGCTTATATCAAACTCTGGTTTTATGCATCACCCCACCTCTCCTTCCCCCTTAAGCAGGCATAAGAGTGTTTTCTAAATGTGAGACTCTCTTCTCTTTCCTAACTCAGTTCATGTGTAGCCATGTTTACAGGATTTTCATAAGTAATATCTTATGATAAGCTTCTTTGTCTGTGTGACTTATTTCACTTAGAATCATCGTACCTGAATCCACTCATTTTGCTGCTACTGGCCTTATGACATTGATTACATGGCTGAGGGATATTTCTTGTACATATGTAGCACAATTTCGTGAACCATTTTTGTCTTTCCTGGAAATTTAAGGTGTAACCAAGTTGAGGTTCTTGAAAGAAGTGCAGCCCTAAATTTGGGGCTGGCTCTGTCTTATTGATTTCCAGTTTTCCGATGGTTTATTCCCTAGACTGGAAGTGCCCTTGGCTCTGTAGCTCTGTTGTTTATTTGTTTTACGGAAAACAATGCACTCCTCCAGAGAGGCAGTTGGCAACTTAATCCCGCCAATCAGCATAAAAAGGCTCCCTGTGCTCCAGTGCCTGTCTTGCCTTTCTGGTTTATACAGATTTTGTGGATGCCCCTTTTGACCCGTGAGACGTGATACTTCTTTGTAGAGCAGATTTGCATTGCCCGCTTGTTGCTTGGCCAAAATGGGTGTATGTGTTTTCTCCTGAATATATTCAGGGGAAAACTCATACGCCCTATTTGGCCAAGTGCATCATTGTCGAAGTTGTGCCCCTCTTCCTGTCCTTTAAAGGCACTTCCAACGTACCTCTTGAAATCTCTTTCTGGCTATTCTGCCTTGCTTTCAAGTCTGCCTCGTTGCCTTCCCTCAACAGATTTTTGCACGATAGTCGTCCTTTACTACTCTGCCAATTTGTGAATTGCTGCGCCCCTGAGCTCCATTTTTCAACTCGTTTTTTGTAAGCTGAATGCAAGTCCAAAATTTTGGTTCAGGACCTATACTGGTTCTTGGCGGGTGGCTGAGACTTCGGTTAATTCTTCTTCCTGCCGGGAAATTAGTGTGATATGTGCCCCTCCAAATGCCTAACAGCTACTCTCCCATTGGTTCTTCCTCTTCCCTTTCATCCTCTGCCAAATTGGCAACCTGTGCAAACCAGGAGGTTAAAGGGGCTGTCTCTCCAAATTGGGAGATTGATAGTAAAGCCATTGGAAAGTCAAACCAGAGCACCAGGAGAGGGACTATTAGTTGAGTTTTAGAAACATTTCGTGTTCACAGTGGGTCCATTCTCTTGGTTTCCCGTACATGTTATAGCTGTAGTAATATTTCCTTCAACCTGGAGAGTTGGGACCCATGGAATGGGTGCCACACATTATTGCTTTAAAGGTTCTGCATTTGCCCACCCAATCTCACCAATCCTATGATTCCCAAGTGTCCAGCCATATGCCACATCCTGCTGTCATTGTAGATAGAGTCATACCAGGTTTCCTCAGAGACCCTGAAGGAATTGTAAAGAATTTCCCTGTTTTTTTGGTTTGATTTTGAAATTCCTTTTTATAGTGGGTTTGAGCTGATTCTCACTGCCATGTTTATTCCAGTCTAGACATACATGATGCCCTTAAGGGGATATATCAATACATAGGTTTTAAGATTCTTATTAGTTAGATATATTCCTCTGAGGGGAATATGGGTTGTTGAGTCCCTTTCCCTGAGGAAGATGTAGGTCTTGTCTATTCCGTATTAGGTTTTTGGAAAGGTACCTGTACTAATTCAAACTCTGGTTTTATGCATCACCCCACCTCTCAGTCCCCCTTAATTAGGCATAGGAATGTTTTCTAAATGTGAGTCTCTCTTCTCTTTCCTAACACAGTTCATGTGTAGCCATGTTTACAGGATCTTCATAAGTGATATCTTATGATTATTTTCTTTTTCTGTGTGACTTATTTCACTTAGAATCATCGTACCTGAATCCACTCATTTTGCTGCTAATGGCCTTATGACATTGATTACATGGCGGAGGGATATTCCTTGTACATAAGTACCCCAATTTCTTGAACCATTTTTGTCTTTCCTTGGATATTTAAGGTGTACCCAAGTTGATGTTCTTGAAAGAAGTGCAACCCTAAATTTAGGGGTGACTCTCTCTTACTGATTTCCAGTTTTCTAAAGGTGTATTCACTAGACTGGAAGTGCCCTTGGCTCTGTAGCTCTGTTGTTTATTTGTTTTATGGAACACAATGCACCCCTCCAGAGAGGCAGTTGGCAACTTATTCCCACCAATCAGCATAACAAGGCACACTGTACTCCAGGGCCTGTCTTGCCTTTCTGGTTTTTACATATTTTGCGGATGCCCCTTTTGACTGGTGGGAAGTGATACTTCTTTGTAGTGCAGATTTGCATTGCCCGCTTGCTTGCATGGCCAAAAAGGGCGTATGTGTTTTCGCCTGAATATATTCAGGAGAAAATTTATACGCCCTTTTTGGCCAAGTTCATCATTGTCGAAGTTGTGCCCCTCTTCCTGTGCTTTAAAGGCACTTCATACGTACCTCTTGAAATATGTTTCCGGCTATTCTGCCTCGCTTTGAAGTCCGCCTCGGTGCCTTTCCTCAACAGATTTTTGCACGATAGTGGTCTTTTACTCCTTTGCCAGTTTGAGAATTGCTTTGTCCCTGAGCTCCATTTTTCAACTCGTCATTTGGGAGCTGACAGCAAGTCCAAAATTTTGGTTCAAGACCTATACTTGTTCCAAGCGGGTGGCTGAGACTTTGGTTAATTCTTCTTCCTCTCGGGAAATTAGAGTGACATGTACCTGTCCAAATGCCTAACAGCTACTCTCTCATTGGTTCTTCCTCTTCCCTTTCATACTCTGCCAAATTGGCAACCTGTGTGAACCAGGAGGATAAAGGGGCTGTCTGTCCAAGTTGGGAGATTGATAGTAAAGCAGTTGGAAAATCAAAACAGAGCACCAGGAGAGGGACAATTAGTGACTTATAGAAACCTTTCGTATTCACAGTGTGTCAATTCACTAAGTTTCCCGTACATGTTATAGCTGTAGTAATACTCCCTTCAACATGGAGAGGTGGACCCATGGAATGGGTGCTACAAATTATTGCTTTAAAGGGTCTGCATTTGCTCATACAGTCTCATCAATCCTCTCAGTCCCAACTGTCCAGCCTTATGCCACATCTAGCTGTCGTTGTAGATAGGGTCATTCCAGGTTTCATCATAGAACCTGAAGGAATTGTAAAGAATTTCCCTGTGTTTTTGTTCTGTTTTTGAAATTCCATTTTATAGTGGGTTTGAGCTGATTCTCACTGCTATGTTTATACCAGTCTAAACACACTTGATTCCCTTATGGGGACATATCAATACATAGATTTTAATATTCTTACTAGTCAGATATATTCCTCTGCGGGAAATATGGGGTTTTGGGTCCCTTTCACTGAGGAAGGTGTAGGCCTTGTCTATTCCATCGCTGGTTTTTGGAACGGTACCTGTGCTTATATCAAACTCTGGTTTTATGCGTCACTCCACCTCTCCTTCCCACTTAATCAGGCATAAGAGTGTTTTCTAAATGTGAGACTCTGTTCTCTTTCCTAATTCAGTTCATGTGTAGCCATGTTTAAGGAACTTCATAAGTGATATCTTATGATAAGTTTCTTTTTCTGTGTGACTTATTTCACTTAGAATCATCGTACCTGAATCCACTCATTTGGCTGCTACTGGCCTTAAGACAGTGATTTCTTGGCTGAGGGATATTCCATCGTACGTAAGTTCCACAATTTCTTAAACCCTTTTTGTATTTCCTGGGATATTTAAGGTGGTCCCAAGTTGAGGATCTTTTAAGCAGTGCAAACCTAAATTTTGGGGTGTCTCTGGCTTATTGATTTTCAATTTTCCCAAGGTACATTCCTTAGCCTGGAAGTGCCCTTGGCTCTGTAGCTCTGTTGTTTATTTTTTTAGGGAACACAATGCACTCCTCCAGAGAGGCAGTTGGCAACTTACGTCCCCACCATCATCATAACAAGGCTCCCTGTTTTCCAGGGCCTGTCTTGCGTTTCTGGTTTTTACACATTTTGCGGATGTCCCTTTTGGCCGGTGGGAAGTGATACTTCTTTGTAGTGTAGATTCGCATTGCCCGTTTGCTTGCCTGGCCAAAAAGGTTCTATGTGTTTTCTCCTGAATATATTCAGGAGAAAACTCATATGCTCTTTTTGGCCAAGTGCATCATTGTCGAAGTTTTGCCCCTCTTCCTTAGCTTTAACGGCACTTCCAACGTACCTCTTGAAATCTGTTTCCGCCTATTCTGCCTCGCTTTCAAGTCCGCCTCATTGCCTTCCCTCAACAGATTTTTGCACGATAGCGGTCCATTACTCCTCTGCCAGTTTGTGAATTAGTCTGCCCCTGAGCTCCATTTTTCAACTCGTTTTTTGTGTGCTGAATGCAAGTCCAAAATTTTGGTTCAGGAACTATACTGGT
This sequence comes from Mesoplodon mirus, assembly GCF_964341445.2. Lineage (NCBI taxonomy): Eukaryota > Metazoa > Chordata > Mammalia > Artiodactyla > Ziphiidae > Mesoplodon > Mesoplodon mirus. The sequence continues at coordinate 122,316 of NW_028294956.1, read as the reverse complement.
TCCCGGCGGGTGGCTGAGACGTTGGTTAATTCTTTTTCCTCCCAGGAAATAAGAGTGACATGTGCCTGTCCAAATGCCTAACAGCTAGTCTCTCATTGGTTCACCCTCTTCCCTTTCATGCTCTGCCAAATTGGCAACCTGTGCGAACCAGGAGGTTAAAGAGGCTGTCTCTGCAAGTTGGGCGATTGATAGTAAAGCAGTTGGACGTCAAACTGGAGCACCAGGAGAGGGATTATTCATTGAGTTTTAGAGACCATTCCTATTCACAGTGTGTCCATTCTCTAGGTTTCCCGTACATGTTATAGCTGTAGTAATATTCCCTTCAACCTGCAGACTTGGGACACATGGAATGGGTGCCATGCATTATTGCTTTAAAGGGTCTGCAGTAGCTCACACAATCTCACCAATCCTCTCAGTCCCAAGTGTCCAGCATTATGCCACATCCTGCTGTCATTGTAGGTAGAGTCATACCAGGTTTCATCAGAGACCCTGAAGGACTTGTAAAGAATTTCCCGGTGTTTTTGGTTTGATTTTGAAATTCCTTTTTATATTGGGTTTGAGCTGACTCTCACTGCCATGTTTATGCCAGTTTAGATATACGTGATTCCCTTATGGAGATATATCAATACATAGGTTTTAAGATTCTTAATAGTATGATAAAATCCTCTGCGGGGAACATGGGTTGTTGAGTCCCTTTCCCTGAGGAAGGTGTAGGTCTTGTCTATTCCGTATTAGGTTTTTGGAAATGTACATTCTCTTGGTTTCCGGTACATGTTATAGCTGTTGCAATATTCCCTTCAACCTGGAGAGTTGGGTCCCATGGAATGGGTGCCACGTATTATTGCATTAAAGGGTGTGCCTTTGCTCACCCAATCTCACCAATCGTCTCAGTCCCAGGTGTCCAGTCTTATGCCACTTCCAGCTGTTGCTGTAGATAGGGTCATTCCAGGTTTCATAATAGACCCTGAAGGAATTGTAAAGAATTTCCCTGTTTTTTTGTTTTTTTTTTTTGAAAGTCCTTTTTATAGTTGGTTTCAGCTGATTCTCACTGCCATGTTTATGCCAGTCTAGACACACTTAAATCCCTTACGGAGACATATCAATACATAGGTTTTAAAATTCTTACTAGTAAGATATATTCCTCTGCGGGGAATATGGGCTTCTGAGTCCCTTTCACTGAGGAAGTTGTAGGTCTTGTCTATTCCATATTTGATTTTTGGAACGGTACTTGTACTAATATCAAACTCTGGTTTTATGCATCACCCCACCTCTCCTTCCCCCTTAAGCAGGCATAAGAGTGTTTTCTAAATGTGAGACTCTGTTCTCTTTCCTAACTGAGTTCATGTGTAGCCATGTTTACAGGATCTTCATAAGTGATATCTTATGATAATTTTCTTTTTCTGTGTGACTTATTTCACTTAGAATCATCATACCTGAATCCACTCATTTTGCTGCTACTTGTCTTATGACATTGATTTCATGGCTGAGGGACATTCCATCGTACGTAAGTACCACAATTTCTTGAACCATTTTTGTCTTTCCTGGGGTATTTAAGGTGTACCAAAGTTGAGGTTTTTGTAAGCAGTGCAGCCCTAAATTTTGGGGTGGCTCTGTCTTATTGATTTTCAGTTTTCCCAAGGTATATTCCCTAGACTGGAAGTGCCCTTGGCTCTGTATCTCTGTTGTTTACTTGTTTTAGGGAACACGATGCACTCCTCCAGAGAGGCAGTTGGCAATTTACATCCCGCCCATCAGCATAACAAGGCTCCCTGTTCTCCAGGGCCTGTCTTGCCTGTCTGGTTTTTACCCATTTTTTGGATGTCCCTTTTGACCGGTGGGAAGTGATACTTCTTTGTTGTGCCGATTTGCATTGCCCGTTTGCTTGCTTGTCCAAAAAGGGCATATGCGTTTTCTCCTGAATATATTCACGTGAAAACCCATATGCCCTTTATGGCCATTTCCATAATTTTCAAGGTTGTAATGCTTTTCCTGTGTTTAAGGCGATTCCAATGTACCTCTTGAAATCTGTTTCATGCCATTCTTCCTCATTTTCCCTTCCATCTCGTGGCTTTCCCTCAACAGATTTTTCGAAGAGAGTAGTCCTTTATAACTCTGCAGGTTAGTGAATTGCTGTGGCCCTGAGCTCCATTTTTCCACTCGCGTTTTTGTGAGATGACTGCAAATCAACCGTTTTGCTTCTGGATTTATACTGGTTCTGGGGGGCATGCTGAGACTTTGGTTAATTCCTCTTTGTGACGGGAATTTAGAGAGACATGTGGCCGTCCAAATGCCTACAGCTACTCTCTCATTAGTTCTCTGTCTTCCCATATATCCTCTGCACAATTTGCCAACTGTGCGAACCAGGAGTTTATAGGTGCTGACTATCCAAGTTTGGTGATAGATAGTAAAGCAGTTGGAATGTCAAACTGGAGCACAAGGAGAGAAAAAAGTAGTAGAGCTTTAGAAACCTTTCACCATCAGCTGGTTTCCATTCTCTAGGTTCCCATACACGTTATAACTGTAGTGATATTCCCTTCTACCTGGAGAGATGGGAACCATGGAATGGGTGGCAGGCATTATTGCTTTAAAGGGTCTGCATTTTTTCACCCAATCTCACCAATCCTCTCAGTCCCAAGGGACCAGCCTTATGCCACATCCAGCTGTCATTGTAGATAGGGTCATTCCAGGTTTCAACAGAACCCCTGAAGGTGTTGTGTAACAATTTTACTGTTTTTATGTTATGTTTTGAAATTCATTTTTATAGTGGGTTTGAGCTGATTCTCACTTCCATGTTTATGTCGTTCTAGACACACTTGGTTCCCTTACAGAGACATATCAATACATAGGTTTTAAAATTCTTACTAGTCAGATATATTTCTCTGCGGGGAATAGGGATGTTGAGTTCCGTTCACTGAGGAAGGAGTAGGGCTTGTTTCTTCTGTTTTTGGATTATGGAATGGTACCTGTGCTAATATCAATGTTATGTTTTGTGCATCTCCCCACCTCTATTTCCCCTTAAGCAAGCGTTAGATTTTTTTCTAAATCTGAGACTCTGTTCTCTTCCCTAAATCAGTTCATATGTAGCCATGTTTACATTCCCTTCATAAGTGATATCTTATGTCAGAATGCACCATGACCGTTCTCATAATAATGCTCCATGACCCCTGTCATCACAATGCACCATGCCCTGGTTATCACAATGCTCCATGTCCCTTGTCATCACAATTCTCCACGTCCTTGTAATCACAAGGCTACATGACACTTCTCATCAAAATGTTACATGCTCTTGTCATCACATTTCTCCATCCATTTGACATTGCAATGCTCCATGCACTTGTCATCACAATGCTCCATGCACATGTCATCACAAAGCTCCATGCACTTGTCATCACAATGCTCCATGACCCCTGTCATCACAATACTCCGTGACACCTGTCATCACAATGCTTCATGCCCCTTGTCATTTCAGTGCTCCATGATGCTCGACATCACAATTACCCAAGGTCTTCTCATCACAATGCTCATTGGCCAATATCATCACAATGCTCCATGACCACTGTCATCACAACACTCCATGACACCTGACAACACAATGATTCGGGACTCTTGTCATCACAATGTTCCATTCCCTAGTCATCACAATGCTCCATGACACCTGTCATCACAATACTCCATGAACATTTTCAGCCCAATGTTCCATGACCCTTGTGATCACAATGATCCATGTCCTTGTCAGCCCTATGCTCCATGACCACTGTTTTCACAATGCTCCGTGACGCTTGTCATCACAGTGCTCCAAGACCCTGTCATCAAAAAGCTCCATGCCTTTGTCAGCAAAATGCTACATGGCCTTGTCATTACAATGCTCTATGCGCTTGTCATCAAAATACTCCATTACCATTGTCATCACAATCCTCCATGAACATTGGGATCACATTGCTTCATGCCCTTGTCATCAAAGTGCTCCATGCTCCCTCAAAGCAAAATGATCCATGAACTCTGTCATCACAATGCTCCAATCCCTTGTGATCACAATGTTCCATAACACTTGTCATCAAAAAGCTCCATGACTCCTGACATCACAATGTTCCATAACCCCTGTCATCAAAATTCTGCATGACCCTTTTCGTCCCAAAGCTCCAAGACCCCTGACATCACAATGTTCTATAACCCCTGCCATCAAAATATTCCATTACACTTTTCATCAAATTGCTGCATGACCCGGTCATCAAAATGCTCCCTGCCCTTCTCATCACAATGCATCATGCCCTTGTCATCAAAATGCTCCATGACTTGTCATCACAAAGCTCCATGTCCAATGGCATCACAATGCTCCATGTCATTGTCATCACAGTGCTCCATGAAACCTCTCATCACATTACTCAATGCCCTTGTCATCAGAAGGCTCCATGACACTTGTCATCATAATGCTCGATGCCCTTCTCATCACAATGCCCCATGCACTTGTCATTACAATCCTGCATGACCCATGTATCATAGTGTTCTGTGCCCTTATCCTCACAATGCTTCATGCCCACTCTCATCACAATAATCCATGAAACATTTCAGACCAAAGTTCCATGCCCTTCTCATCAAAATGCTCCATTACACCTGTCATAACAATGCACCATGACCCCTGCCATCACAATGTTCCACGGCCTAGTCATCACAAGGTTCCATGACACTTGTCATCACAATGCTCAATACCACTGAAATCACAATGCTCCATGCCCTTGTCATCACAGTGCTCCATGACGCATGTCATCAGAATGTTCCATCGCCTTCTCATCACCATGCTCCATGCCCTTGTCATCACAATGCTCCAAGACCCTTGTAATCATAATGTTCCATGCCCCTTTTCATCTCAATGCTCCATGAACCCTGTCATCACAGTGCACCATGCCCATCATCATAATGCTTCAGGCTATTGTCATCACAATGAAATCAATATTCTCCATGACCTCTGTCATCAAAATGCTCCAAACCCTTGTGATCACAATGTTCCATAACACTTAGCATCACAACACCCCATGACGCTCATCATAACAATTATCCATGGTCTCCTCATCACAATACTCCAAGATCTTTTTCATCACAATGCTCAAAACACTTGTCATCACAATGCTCACTGACACTTGTCGTCAGTATGCTCCTTGAACCCTGTCATGACAAGGCTCCATGCTTTTTTCATCCCAATGATCCATGCCCTTTTCATCACAATGCTCCAGGATCCCTGTAATAACAATGCTCCATGCCCTTGTCATCACAAAACTCCATGATGCATGTCATCAGAATGCTCCATGGCCTTCTCATCACAATGCTCCATGCCCTAGTCATCAAAATGCTCCAAAACCCCTGTAATCACAATGCTCCATGCCCCTTTTCATCAGAATGCTCCATAACACTTGTCATCACAAGTCTCCATGCTCTTCTCATCACAATGCTCCAGGACCTTGTCATGACCATGCTCCATTCCCTTGTCATCAAAATGTTCCATGACCGCAGTCATCACAGTAATCCATGAACATTTTCAGCCCAGTGCTCCACGACCTACTCATCAAAATGCTCCATGGCCAATATCATCACAATTCTCCTTGACCACTGTCATCACAACACTCCATGGCAACTGACAGCACAATGATCCGGGACTCTTGTCATCACATTGCTCCATTCCCTAGTCATCACAATGCTCCATGACCCATGTCATCACAACACTCCATGAACATTGTCAGCGCAGTGCTCCATGACACTTGTCATCCCAATGCTCCATGACCCCTGTATTCACAATGCTCCGTGACGCTTGGCATCACAGTGCTCCATGACACCTGTCATCAAAATGCTCCATGCCTTTGTCAGAAAAATGCTACATGACCTAATCATTACAATGCTCTATGCGCTTGTCATCACAATACTCCATTTCCATTGTCAACACAATCCTCCATGAACCTTGGGATCACATTGCTTCATGCCCTTGTCATCACAATGCTCCATGCTCCTAGAAATCAAAATGATCCATGACCTCTCTCATCACAATGCTCGAAACACTTGTGATCACAGTGTTCCAAAAAACTTGTCATCACAGCGCTCCATGATGCCTGTCATCACAATACTCCATTTCCTTTTCATCACAATGCTCCATCACCTTTCTCATCACAATTCTCAATACACTTGTCATCACAATGCTCCCTGACACTTGTCATCACAATGCTCCTTGAAACCTGTCACGAAAAGGCTCCAAGCCTTTTTCATCACAATGCCCCATGCCGTTTTCATCACAATGCTCCATGCCATTGTCATCAAAATACTCCCCAAGCTTGTCCTCAGAATGCTCCATGACCCTTGTCATCACAATGCTCCATGCACTTGTCAGCACAATGCTCCTTGACACTTGTCATCACAATGCTCCAAGCCATTGTCATCACAATGCTCCATAAAATTTGTCATCAGAATCCTTCATGACACTTGGCATCACAATGCTCCATGCCATTGTCATCACAATGGGCCATTACATATGTCATCACAATGCTCCCTGACACCTGTCTTCACAATACTGCATGACCTGGTCATCTCAATGCTCCATGCCCTTGTCATCACAATGCGCCATTCCAACTGTCATTGCAATAATCCATGAAACTTATTAGACCAATGTTGCATGCCCTTGTCATCACAATGCTCCATGCCCTTGTTATCACAATGCTCCATGACCCCTGTCATCACAATGCTCCGTGATTCCAGTCATCACAATGCTTCATGACCTTTGCATCACAGTGGTCCATGCCCTCGTCATCAACAGTCTCTGTGACGTTTTTAACCACAATGCTCCATGAACTTTTCATCACAATGCTCTTTGACCCTTGTCATCACAATGCTCCTTGCGCTTGTCAGCACAATGCTCCATGACACATGTCATCACAATGCACCATGCGCTTGTCATCACAGTGCTCCACAATCTTGTCATCACAATGCTCCTTAAAATTTGTCATCACAATGCTCCATGCAGTTCTCATCAAAATGCTCTCTCACCACTGATATCACAATGCTACATCACTATTTGTCAGAATACTCCCTCACCCCTGTCATCACAATGTTCCATGACTCCTGTCATCACAATTCTACATGCACTTATCATCACAATGTTCGATGACCCCTGACATCACAATGTTCCATAACACCTGTCTTCAAAATGTTCCATGACACTTTTCATCATATTGCTCCATGACCCTGTCATCAGAATGCTCCCTGCCCTTCTCATCACAATGCACAACGCCCTTGCCTTCACAATGCTCCATGACCTTTGTCATCACAAAGATCCATGACATTTGGCATCACAATGCTCCATGTCATTGTCATCACAATGCTCCATGAACGCTCTCATCACATTGCTCCATGCCCTTGTCTTCACAAAGCTCCATGACACATGTCTTCAGAATGCTCCATGGCCTTCTCATCACAATGCTCCATGCCGTTGCCATCACAATGCTCCATTTCCCCTGTGAGAAGAATGCTCCATGACCACTGCCATAACAATGTTCCATGGCCTTGTCATCACAAAGCTCCATGACCCTTCTCATCACAATACTCCAAGAACCCTGTAATCACAATGCTCTATGCCCCTTTTCATCTCAATGATCCATGAACCCTGTCATCAAAATGCACCATGCCCATCATCATAATGCTTCATGCTATTGTCATCACAATGAAATCAATATGCTCCATGACCTCCATCATAACAATGCTCCAAACCCTTGTGATCACAATATTCCATAACACTTGTCATCACAATGCCCCGTGACGCTCGTCATCACAATTATCCATGGTCTTCTCATCACAATGCTCCATGACCTTTGTCATCACAATGCTCAATACACTTGTCATCAAAATGCTCCCTTACACTTGTTGTCTGTATGCTCCTTGAATCCTGTCATGACAAGGCTCCATGCAATTTTCATCACAATGATCCATGCCCTTTTTATCACAGTGATCCAAGACCCTTGTAATCACAATGCTCCATGCCCTTGTCATCACAAAGCTCAATGACGCATGCCATCAGAATGCTCCTTGGTCTTCTCCACACAATGCTCCATGCCCTTGTCATCACAATGTTCCAAGAAGCCTGTAATCACAATGCTCCATGCCCATTTTCATCAGTATGCTCCATGAGAATTGTCATCACAAGGCTCCATGGTTTTGTTATCACAATGCTCCAGGATCTTGTCATAACAATGCTTCTCGACATTGTCATGAAAATTTTCAATGGCCCTTGTCATCATAATGCTCCAATCCCTAATCATCACAATGCTCCTTTATATTTGTCATCACAATTCTCCATTACATTTGGCATCACAGTGCTCCATGACATTGTCATCGCAATGGACCATGACATATGTCATCACAATGCTCCCTGACACCTGTCTTCACAATACTCCCTGACCTCCTCATCACAATTCTCCATGCCCTTTTCATCACAATTCACCATGCCCACTGTCCTCACAATAATCTATGAGACTTGTCAGACCAATGCTCCATGCCCATTCATCACAATGTTTCATGCCCTTGTCATCACAATGCTCCATGAACCCTGTCATCACAATGCTCCGTGACTCAAGTCGTCTCAATGATTTATAACGTTTGTCATCATAATAGTCCATGCCCGCGTCATCCCAAGGCTCTGTGACCTGTGTAACCAAAACGCTCAATGAACATTTCATCACAATTCTCTGTGACCCTTGTCATCACAATGCTCCTTGTCGTTGTCAGAACAATGCTCCATGACCATTGTCTTCACAATGTGCCACGCGCATTTCATCACAACGGTCCACAATATTGTCATTGCAATGCTCCATAAGCCTTGTAATCACAATGCTCCATGCACTTCTCCTCAAAATGCTCTCTCACCAGAGATATCACAGTGTTCCATCACTAGTCATCACAATACTCCCTCACCCTTGTAATCACAATGTTCCATGACCCTGTCATCACACTGCTACATCCCCTTATCTTCACAATGTTCCATGACCCCTGTCATCAAAATGCTCCATGACCTATTTCATCCTGAAGATCCAAGCCCCCTGACATCAAAATGTTCTATAACACCAGCCATCAAAATGTTCCATTACAATTTTCATCAAATTACTGCATGACCGGGTCATCAAAATGCCCCCTGCCCTTCTCATCACAATGCATCATGCCCTTGTCATCAAAATGCTCAATGACTTGTCATCACAAAGCTCCATGACCCTTGGAATCACAATGCTCCATGTCATTGTCATCACAATGCTCCATGAACCCGCTCATAATATTGCTCAATGCCTTTGTCATCACAAAGCTCCATGACACTTGTCATCACAATGCTCGATGCCCTTCTCATCACAATGCTCCATGCCCTTGTCATTAAAATCCTGCATGACCCATATATCGTAGTGTTCTGTACCCTTGTCATCACAATGCCCCATTCCAACTGTCATCACAATAATCCATGAAACTAAATAGACTACTGTTCCATCCCCTTGTCATCACAATGCTCCATGCCCTTGTTATCACAATGCTCCATGACCCCATTCATCACAATGCTCCGTGACTCCAGTCATCACAATGCTTCATGAACTTTGTCATCACAATTGTCCATGTCCTCGTCATCAACAGTCTCTGTGACCTTTTTAACCACAATGCTCCATGAAATTTTCATCACAATGCTCTTTGACCCTTGTTATCAAAATTCTCTATGCCTTTCTCAGCACAATGCTCCATGACACATGTCATCAAAATGCACCATGCGCTTGTCATCACAATGCTCCACCAAATTGTCTTCACAATGCTCCATAAAACTTGTCATCACAATGCTCCATGCACTTCTCATCAAAATGCTCTCTCACCACTGATATCACAATGCTACATCACTATTTGTCACAATACTCACTCACCTCTGTCATCACAATGTTTCATGGCACCTGTCATCACAATGCTACATGCACTTATCCTCACAATGTTCGATGACCCCTGACATCAAAATGTTCCATAACACCTGTCATCCAACTGCTCCATGATCCTTTTCATCAAAATGCTCCATGACCCCTGACATCACAATGTTTCATAACACCTGTCATCAAAATGTTCCATGACACTATTCATCAAATTGTTCCATGACCCTGTCATCAAAATGCTCCCTTCACTTCTCATCAAAATGCACCTCACCCTTGTCATCAAAATGCTCCATGACTTGTCATCACAATGCTCCATGCCCTTGCCATCACAATGCTCCATTATCCCAGTCATAACAATGCTCCATGACCCCTGCTATCACGATGTTCCATGGCCTTGTCATCACAAAGCTCCTTGACCCTTCTCATCACAATGCTCCAAGAACCCTCTAATCACAATGCTCTATGCCCCTTTTCATCTCAATGATCCACGAACCCTCTCATCACAATGCACCATGCCCATCATCATAATGCTTCATGCTATTGTCATCACAATGAAATCAAAATGCTCCATGACCTCTGTCATAACAATGCTCCAAACCCTTGTGATCACAATATTCCATATCACTTGTCATTACAATGCCCCATGACGCTCGTCATCACAGTTATCCATGGTCTTCTCATCAAAATGCTCCATGACCTTTGTCATCACAATGTTCAGTACACATGTCTTCAAAATATTCCCTGACACTTGTTGTCTGTATGCTCCTTGAATCCTGTCATGACAAGGCTCCATGCATTTTTCATCACAATGATCCATGACATTTTCATCACAGTGCTCCAAGACCCCTGTAATCACAGTGCTCAATGCCCTTGTCATCACAAAGCTCAATGACCCATGTCATCAGAATGCTCCTTGGCCTTCTCCTCACAATGCTCCATGCCCTTGTCATCACAATGTGCCAAAACCCCTCTTATCACAATGCTCCATGCCCATTTTCATCAGTATGCTCCAGGAGACTTGTCATCACAAGGCTCCATGGATTTCTCATCACAATGCTCCAGGACCTTGTCATCAAAATGCTTCACGACCTTGTCATGAAAATTCTCAATGACCATTGTCATCATAATGCTGCAAGCCCTAGTCATCACAATGCTCCATTATATTTGTCATCACAATCCTCCATTACATTTGGCATCACAATACTCCCAGCGATTGTCATCGCAATGGACCATGACATATGTCATCACAATGCTCCCTGACACCTGTCTTCACAATACTCCATGAACTTCTCTTCACAATGATCCATGCCCTTGTCATCACAATGCACCATGTCCACTGTCATCACAATAATCTGTGAATCTTCTCAGACCAATGCTCCATGCACCTGTCATCACAATGCTCCAAGCCATTGTCATCACAATGCTCCATTACCTTTGTCATCAGAATCCTCCATGACACTTGGCATCCCAATGCTCCATACCATTGTCATCACAATGGGCCATTACATATGTCATCACAATGCTCCCTGACACCTGTCTTCACAATACTGCATGACTTGGTCATCACAATGCTCCATTCCCTTGTCATCACAGTGCAATATTCCAACTGTCTTCGCAATAATCCATGAAACTTATTAGACCAATGATCCATGCCCTTGTCATCACAATGCTCCATGCCCTTGTTATCACAATACTCCATGACCCCTGCCATCACAATGCTCCGTGACTCCAGTCATCAAAATGCTTCATGACCTTTGTCACCACAATGGTCCATGCCCTCGTCATCAACAGTCTCTGTGAACTTTTTAACCACAATGCTCCATGAACTTTTCATCACAATGCTCTTTGAAACTTGTCATCACAATGCTCTATGCCTTTCTCAGCACAATGCTCCATGACCCTTGTCAGCACAATGCTCCATGCACTTGTCAGCACAATGCTCCATGACCCCTGACATCAAAATGCTCCGTGACTCAAGTCATCACAATGCTTCATAACGTTTGTCATCACAATGGCCCATGCCCGTGTCATCACAAGGCTCTGTGACCTTTGTAACCACAATGCTCCATGAACATTTCATCACAATTCTCTGTGACCCTTGTAATCACAATGCTCCATTTCTTTGTGAGAACAATGCTCCATGACCATTGTCTTCAAAATGAGCCACACGAATTTCATCACAACGGTCCACATATTTGTCATTGCCATGCTCCATAAAACTTGTAATCACAATGCTCCATGCACTTCTCATCAAAATGTTCTCTCACCAGAGAAATCACAGTGTTCCATCACTAGTCATCACAATACTCCCTCACCCCTGTAATCACAATGTTCCATGAACCTGTCATCACACTGCTACATCCCCTTATCTTCACAATGTTCCATGACTCCTGACATCACAATGTTCCATAACCCCTGTCATCAAAATGCTCCATGATCCTTTTCATCCCAAAGCTCCAAGACCCCTGACATCACAATGTTCTATAACCCCTGCCATCCAAATATTCCATTACACTTTTCATCAAATTGGTGCATGACCCTGTCATCAAAATGCTCCCTGCCCTTCTCATCACAATGCACCTTGCCCTTGTCATCAAAATGCTCCATGACTTGTCATCACAAAGCTCCATGACCCTTGGAATCACAATGCTCCATGTCATTGTCATCACAATGCTCCATGAACCCTCCTATCATATTGCTCAATGCCCTTGTCATCACAAAGCTCCATGACACTTGTCATCACAATGCTCGATGCCCTTCTCATCACAATGTTCCATGTCCTTGTCATTACAATCCTGCATGACCCATGTATCATAGTGTTCCGTACCCTTGTCATCACAATGCTCCATGCCCACTCTCATCACAATAATCCCTGAAACATTTCAGACCAATATTCCATACCCTTCTCATCACAATGCTCCATTACCTCTGTCATAACAATGCACCATGACCCATGCCATCACAATGTTCCACGGCCTAGTCATCACAAGGTTCCATGACACATGTCATCACAATGCTGAAGGCCCATTAAATCACAATGCTCCATGCCCTTGTCATCACAAAGCTCCATGACACATGTCATCAGAATGTTCCATGGCCTTCACATCACAATGCTCCATGCCGTTGTCATCACAATGCTCGAAGACCCCTGTAAACACAATGCTCCATGCCCCTTTTCATCTCAATGCTCCATGAAACCTGTCATCACAATGCACCATGCCCATCATCATAATGCTTCAGGCTATTGTCATCACAATGAAATCAATATTCTCCATGATCTCTGTCATCATAATGCTCCAAACCCTTGTGATCACTATGTTCCATTACACTTATCACCACAACACCCCATGACGCTCATCATCACAATTATCCATGGTCTTCTCATCACAATGCTCCATGATCTTTGTCATCACAATGCTCAATACACATGTCATCACAATGCTCCCTGACACTTGTCGTCAGTTTGCTCCTTGTACCCTCTCATGAAAAGGCTCCATGCCTTTGTCATCAAAATAATCCATCCCCTTGTCATCACAAAGCTGCAAGACCCCTGTTATCAAAATGCTACATGACCCTTTTCATCAGAATGCTCCATGAGAATTGTCATCACAAGTCTCCATGGTCTTCTCATAAGAATGCTCCAGGAACTTGTCATCACCATGCTCCATTCCCTTGTCATCACAATGCTCCATGACCCCTGTCATCACAATACTCCATGAACATATTCAGCCCAATGCTCCATGAACCTTGCCATCAAAGTGATGCATGCCCTTGTCATCCCAATGCTCCATGACCCCTGTATTCACAATGCTCCGTGACGCTTTTCATCACAGTGCTCCATGATCCCTGTCATCACAATGCTCCATGCCTTTGTCAGCAAAATGCTACATGGCCTTGTCATTACAATGCTCTATGCATTTGTCATCACAATACTCCATTACCATTGTCATCACAATCCTCCATGAAACTTGGGATCACATTGCTTCATGCCCTTGTCATCACAATGTTCCATGTTCCTTGAAATCAAAATGATCCATGACCTCTGTCATCAAAATGCTCAAATCCCTTGTGATCACAGTGTTCCATAACACTTGTCATCACAACGCTCCATGATGCCTGTCATCACAAAAATCCATGCCCTTTTCATCACAATGCTACATGACCTTTGTCATCACAATACTTAATTCACTTGTCATCACAATGTTCCCTGACACTTGTCGTCAGAATGCTCCTTGAACCCTGTCACGAAAAGGCTCCATGCCTTTTTCATCACAGTGCCCCATGCCATTTTCATCACAATGCTCCATGCCATTGTCATCAAAATACTCCACAAGCTTGTCATCAGAATGTTCCATGACCCTTGTCATCACAAATCTCCATGCACTTGTCAGCACAATGCTCCCTGATCCTTGTCATCACAATACTCAAAGCCATTGTCATCACAATGCTCCATTATCTTTGACAGCAGAATCCTACATGACAATTGGCATCACAATTCTCCGTGCCCTTGTCATCACAATGCCCCATTCCAAATGTCATCACAATAATCCATGAAACTAAATAGACCACTGTTCCATCCCCTTGTCCTCACAATGCTCCATGCCCTTGTTATCACAATTCTCCATGACCCCATTCATCACAATGCTCCGTGACTCCAGTCATCACAATGCTTCATGAACTTTGTCATCAGAATTGTCCATGTCCTCGTCATCAACAGTCTCTGTGACCTTTTTAATCACAATGCTCCATGAAATTTTCATCACAATGCTCTTGGACCCTTGTCATCAAAATGCTCTATGCCTTTCTCAGCACAATGCTCCATGACACATGTCATCACAATGCACCATGCACTTGTCATCACAATGCTCCACAAATTTGTCATTACAATGCTCCATAAAACTTGTCACCACAATGCTCCATGCACTTCTCATCAAAATGCTCTCTCACCACTGATATCACAATGCTACATCACTATTTGTCACAATACTCCCTCACCACTGTCATCACAATGTTTCATGGCATCTGTAATCACAATGCTACATGCACTTATCATCACAATGTTCGATGACCCCTGACATCAAAATGTTCCATAACACCTGTCATCAAACTGCTCTATGATCCTTTTCATCAAAATGCTCCATGACCACTGACATCACAGTGTTCCATAACACCTATCATCAAATAGTTCCATGACACTGTCATCAAAATGCTCCCTGCCCTTCTCATCAAAATTCACCACACCCTTGTCATCAAAATGCTCCATGACTTGGCATCACAATGCTCCATGCCCTTGCCATCACAATGCTCCATTACGCCAGTCATAACAATGCTCCATGACCCCTGCTACCACGATGTTGCATGGACTTGTCATCACAAAGCTCCATGACCCTTCTCATCACAATGCTCCAAGAACCCTCTAATCACAATGCTCTATGCGCCTTTTCATCTCAATGATCCATGAACCCTGTCATCACAATGCACCATGCCCATCATCATAATGATTCATGCTATTGTCATCACAATGAAATCAAAATGCTCCATGACCACTGTCAGAACAATGCTCCATGACCCTTGCCATCACAATGTTCCACGGCCTAGTCATCACAAGGTTCCATAACACTTGTCATCACAATGCTCCTGACCCCTGAAATCACAATGCCCCATGCACATGTCATCGCAAAGCCCCATGACGCATGTCATCAGAATGTTCCATGCCCTTATCATCTCAATGCTCCATGAACCCTGTCATCACAATGCACCATGCCCATGATCATAATGCTTCAGGCTATTGTCATCACAATGAAATCAATATTCTCCATGACCTCTGTCATCATAATGCTCCAAACCCTTGTGATCACAATGATCCATAACACTTATCATCACAACACCCCATGACGCTCATCATCACAATTATCCATGGTCTTCTCATCACAAAGTTCCATGATCTTGTCATCACAATGCTCAATACACTTGTCATCACAATGCTCCCTGAAACTTGTCGTCAGTATGCTCCATGAACCCTGTCATGACAAGGCTACATGCCTTTTTCATCACAATGATCCATGCCCTTTTCATCACAATGTTCCAAGATCCCTGTAATCACAAATGTTCCATGCCCTTGTCATCACAAAACTCCATGACGCATGTGATCAGAATGCTCCATGGACTTCTCATCACAATGCTCCATGCACTAGTCATCACAATGCTCCAAGACCAATGTAATCACAGTGCTCCATGCCCCTTTTCATCTCAATGCTCCATGAGACTTGTCATCACAAGTCTCCATGGTCTTCTCATCACAGTGCTCCAGGACATTTTCATCACCATGCTCCACTCCGTTGTCATCACAATGCTCCATTACACATGTCATCACAATGCTCCATGCCTTTGTCAGCAAAATGCTACATGACCTTGTCATTACAATGCTCTTTGTGCTTGTAATCACAATACTCCATTTCCATTGTCATCACAATCCTCCATGACACTTGGCAACACAATGCTCCATGCCATTGTCATCACAATGGGCCATTACATATGTCATCACAATCCTCCCTGACACCTGTCTTCACAATACTGCATGACCTTGTCATCACAATTCTCCATGCCCTTGTCATCACATTGTGCCATTCCAACTGTCATCGCAATAATCCATGAAACTTATTAGACCAATGTTCCATGCCCTTGTCATCACAATGCTCCATGCCGTTGTTATCACAATGCTCTATGGCTCCTGTCATCACAGTGCTCCGTTACTCCAGTCATCACAATGCTTCATGAATTTGTCATCACATTGGTCCATGCCCTCGTCATCAACAGTCTCTGTGACCTTTTTAACCACAATGCTCCATGAACTTTTCATCAAAATGCTCTTTGACCCTTGTCATCACAATGCTCCATGCGCTTGTCATCACAATGCACCATGCGCTTGTCATCACAGTGCTCCACAATCTTGTTATCACAATGCTCCATAAAATTTGTCATCACATTGCTCCATGTACTTCTCATCAAAATGCTCTCTCACCACTGATATCACAATGCTACATCACTATTTGTCACAATACTCCCTCACCCCTGTCATCACAATGTTCCATGACTGCTGTCATCACAATGCTACATGCTCTTATCATCACAATGTTTGATGACCCCTGACATCACAATGTTCCAGAAAACCTGTCATCAAAATGTTCCATGACACTTGTCATCAAATTGCTCCATGACCCTGTCATCAGAATGTTCCCTGCCCTTCTCATCACAATGGACAACACCCTTGCCATCAAAATGCTCCATGACTTTTGTCATCACAAAGATCCATGACCCTTGGCATCACAGTGCTCCATGTGATTGTCATCACAGTGCTCCATGAACGCTCTCATCCCTTTGCTCCATGCCCTTGTCTTCACAAAGCTCCATGACACATGTCATCAGAATGCTCCACGGCCTTCTCATCACAATGCTCCATGCCCTTGCCATCACAATGCTCCATTACCCCTGTCATAACAATGCTCCATGACCCCTGCCATCACTATGTTCCATGGCCTTTTCATCACAAAGCTCCATGACCCATCTCATCACAATGCTCCAAGAACCCTGTAATCACAATGCTCTATGCCCCTTTTCATCTCAAAGAACCATGAACCCTGTCATCACAATGCACCATGCCCATCATCATAATGCTTCATGCTATTGTCATCAGAATGAAATCAAAATGCTCCATGACCTGTGTCTTAACAATGCTCCAAACCCTTGTGATCACAATATTCCAAAACACTTGTCATCACAATGCCCCATGACGCTCGTCATCACAATTATACATGGTCTTCTCATCACAGTGCTCCATGATTTTTGTCATAAAAATTCTCAAATACACTTGTCATCACAATGCTCCATGACACTTGTCGTCAATATGCTCCTTGAACCCTGTCATGAAAAGGCTCCATGGCATTTTCATCACAATGATCCATGCCATTTTCATCACAATGCTCCAAGACACATGTATTCACAATGCTCCATGCCCTTGTCATCACAATGGTCCAAGACCCCTGTAATCACAATACTCCATGCCCCTTTTCATCAGAATGTTCCATGAGACTTGTTATTACAAGGCTCCATGGTCTTCTCATCACAATGCTCCAGGAAGTTTTCATCACAGTGCTCCATTCCCTTGTCATCACAATGCTCCATGACCCCTGTCCTCACAATACTTCCTGAACATTTTCAGTCCAATTCTCCAGGAACTTCTCATCACAATGCTTCATGATCCCTATCATCACAATGCTCCATGACCACTGTCATCACAACGCTCCATGACCGCTGACAACACAGTGATCCGGGACTCTTGTCATCACAATGCTCCATTCCCTAGTCATCACAAAGCTCCATGAACATTTTCAGCGCAATGCTCCATGACACTTGTCATCACAATGATCCATGTCCTTGCCATCCCTATGCTCCATGACCCCTGTAATCACAATGATCCGTGATGCTTCTCATCACAGTGCTCCATGACCCTTATCATCACAATGCTCCATGCCTGTGTCAGCAAAATGCTACATGACCTTGTCATCACAATGCTCCATTTGCTTGTCATCACAATACTCCCTTAACATTGTCATCACAATCCTCCATGAAACTTGGGATCACATTGCTTCATGCCCTTGTCATCACAATGCTCCATGCACCTTAAAAAAAAATGATCCATGACTTCTACCATCACAATGCTCCAAACCCTTGTGATCACAATGTTCCATAACACTTGTCATCACAATGCTCCATGATGCCTGTCATCACAATACTCCATGTCCTTTTCGTTAAAATGCTCCATGACCTTTTTCATCAACATTCTCAATACACTTGTCATCACAATGTTCCCTGACACTTGTCGTCAGAATGCTCCTTGAAACCTTTCATGAAATGGCTACATGCCTTTTTTATCACAATGCTCCATGCCCTTTTCATCACAATGTTCCATGCCATTGTCGTCACAGTACTCCACAAGCTTGTCATCAGAATGCTCCATGACACTTGTCATCACAATGCTCCATGGCCACTGTCATCACAATGCTCCATACCCCTTGTCATTACTGTGCTCCATGACGCTCGTCATCACAATTATCCATGGTCTTCTCATCACAATGCTCCACGCCCTTGTCATCAAAATGCTCCATGACCCTTGTCATCACAATGCTCCATGGCCATTCTCATCACAATATTCCATTCCCCTTGTAATTAGAGTGCTCCATGACGCTCGTCATCACAATTATCCATGGTCTTCTCATCAAAAAGCTCCACGGTGTTGCCATCACAATGCTCCATGCCCTGGTCAACACAATGCTCCATGTCCCCTGTCATCACATTTCTCCTCGTTCTTGGCATCACTGTGCTCCATGACACTTCTCATCACCGTGTTACATGATTTGTCATCACAATTCTCTATGCACTTGTCATCGCAATGCTCCATCACCCCTGTCATAGGAAGCTCCATGTGCTTGTCATCACAATGCTTCATGAACTTGTCATCAAAATTCTCAATGGCCCTTGTCATCACAATGCTCCATGCCCTTGTCATCACAATGCTCCATGTCCATTGTCATCACAATGCTCCAAGTCCTTGTCATCAAAATGCTCCATTACATTTGTCATCACAATCCTCCATGACACTTGGCATCACAATATTCCATTCCATTGTCATCGCAATGGACCATGACATATGTCATCACAATGCTCCCTGAGACCTGTCTTCAAAATACTCCATGACCTTCTCATCACAATGCTCCATGCCTTTGTCATCACATTGCACCATGCCCACTGTCATCACAATAATCCATGAAACATGTCAGGCCAATGCTCCATGCCCCTGTCATCACAATGCTCATTGCATTTTCATCACAAAGCTCTATGACCCCTGTCATCACAATGCTCCGTGACTCCAGTCATCACAATGCTTCATGACCTTTGTCATCACAATGGTCCATGCCCTCATCATCACAAGGCTCTGTGACCTTTGTCACCAAAATGCTCCATGAAATTTTCATCACAATGCTCGGTGACCCTTGTCATCACATTGCTCCAACCCTTTGTCAGCACAAAGCTCCATGATGCATGTCATCAGAACGCTCTATGACATTCTCATCCCAATGTTCCATGCCCTTGTCATCACAATGCTCCAAGACCCCTGTAATCACAATGCTCCATGACCCTTTTCATCAGAATGCTCCATGAGACTTGTCATCACATGGCTCCATGGTCTTCTCATCACAATGCTCCAGTACCTAGTCATCACAATGCTCCTTGACCGCTGTCATCACTATACTCCATGAACATTTTCAGCCCAATGCTCCATGACGTTCTCATCACAATGCTCCATGACCTCTGTCATCACAATACGCCATGACCACTGTCATCACAACGCTCCATGAACCCTGACAACACAATGATCCGGGAATCTTGTCATCAAAATGCTCCATGCCCTTGTCATCCCAATGCTCCATGAACCCTGTAATCACAATTCTCCATGACACTTGTCATCACAGTGCTCCATGAACCTTGTCATCACAATGCCTTTGAAAGCAAAATGATACATAATCTTGTCATCACAATGCTCCATACACTTGTCATCACAATCCTCCATGACCCTTGGGATCATATTGCTTTATGCCCTTGTCACCTCTATCTTGCCTTTCTGGTTTTTACAGATTTTCGGATGTCCTTTTGGACCGGTGGGAAGCGAAAACTCTTTGTAGTGTGGATTTGCATTGCACGCTTGCTTGATTGGCCAAAAAGGGCCTATGCCTTTTCTCTTGAATATATTCAGGAGAAAAGTCATACGCTTGTTTTGGCCAAGTGCATCATTCTCGAAGTTGTGATGCCTGTCCTGTGCTTTAAAGGCGATTCCAATTTACCATTTGAAATATGTTTTGTACAATTCTGCCTCATTTTCAAGTCCGCTTTGTTGCCTTCCCTCAACAGATTTTTGGAAGAGAGTAGTCCTTTATAACTCTGCAGGTTTTTGATTTGCTTTGCCCCTGAGCTCCAATTTTCAAATCCCATTATAGGGAGCTGACCGCAAATCCACAATTTTGCTTCAGGACCTATACTGGTTCCAGGGGTGGCTATACTGGTTCCCTGTGGGTGGCTGAGGCTTTGGTTAATTCTTCTTCCTGACGGGAATTTAGAGTGACATGTGTCCGTCCAAAGGCCTACATCTACTCTCTGATTGGTTCTCCCTCTTCCCTTTCATCCTCTGCACAATTAGCAAACTGTGCGAACCAGGAGGTTATAGGGGATGACTCTCCTAAGTTGGGAGATTGATAGTAAAGTTGTTGGAATGCCAAACTGTAGCACAAGGAGAGGAAAAAGTAGGAGACTTTCAGAAACCTTTCGCCATCACAGGGTGTCCATTCTCTAGGTTTCCCATACATGTTATAACTGTAGTGATATTCCCTTCTACCTGGAAATTTGGGACCCATGGAATGGTGGCATGCATTACTACTTTAAAGGGTCTGCATTTTCTCTCCCAATCTCACCAGTCCTCTCAGTCCCAAATGTCCAGCCTTATGTCTCATCCAGCTGTCTTGGCAGATAGGGTCATTCTAGGTTTCATCAGAACCCCTGAAGGAATTGTGTAAGAATTTCGCCGTTTTTTATTTTGTTTTTGAAATTCATTTTTATAATGGGGTTGAGCTGATTTTCACTGACGTGTTTATGCCGGTCTAGACACACTTGATTCCCTAACAGAGGCATATCAGTACATAGGTTTTAAGACTCTTACTAATCAGATATATTCCTCTGTGGGGAATAGGGGTTTTGAGTCCCGTTCACTGAGGAAGGTGTAGGTCTTGTCTATTCTGTATTTGGTTTATGGAATTGTACCTGTGCTAATATCAAACTCTGGTTTTATGCATCACCCCACCTCTCCTTTCCCCTTAAGGAGGCATAAGAGTGTTTTCTAAATGTGAGACGCTGCTCTCTTTCCTAATTCAGTTCATGTGTTGTGATGTTGACATTCCCTCTGTAAGTGATATCTTATGATAAGATTCATTTTCTGTGTGACTAATTTCCCTTAGAATCATCATACCTAAATCCTCTAATTATGCTGCTACTGGCCTTATGACATTGATTTCACATCTGAGTGATATTCCATTGTACAAAATTACCACAAGTTCTTTATGCATTTCTCTTTTTCCTGGGATACTTTAGGTGTACCGAAGTTGAGGTTCTTGTATGCAGAGCAGCCCTAAACTTTGGGGTGCCTGTGTCTTGTTGATATTTAGTCTTCCCAAGTTATATGTCCATGAGTTGAAGTCCCCTTTGCTCGGGGGCTTTGTATTTTAGATGTCTTAGGAAACAACATACACTTCTTCAGAGTAGCTCTTGGATATTTATACCCCACCCATCAGCGTGACTAGTCTCCCTGTTTTCCATGGCCTCTCCTGAATTTTTGATTTGTACACATTTTTTGGATGGACTTTCTGAGCAGTGGAAATTGAGACTTCTTTATTGAGCGGATTTGCATTTCCCTCTTGCTTGGTTGGCCAAAAACTCTGTATGTGTTTTTTTCCTGAACATATTCACAAAAAAAACGCATACACCCTTTTGCCCAACTGCATCATTTTAGAAATTCTGCTGCTTTTCATATGCTTTAAATGTGAGTACAATCTACCTTTTGAAAAATGATTCCTGCAATTCTGCCTCTCATTCAGAACCTCTTCGTTGCCTTACCTGAATATATTTTTGGACGTTGGTTATCATTTATATCTTTGCAGGTCTTTGAATTGTCTGCTCCTGAGCTCCATTTTGCAACTCAATTTTTTTGTGAGCTGACCGCCAAACCATTGGATTGCTTCCAGCCCTATTCTGGTTCTGGGGAGGCAGGCTGAGCCTTTGGTTAATTCTTCTTCCTAATGGGAAATTAGAGTGACATGTGCCTGTCAAAACTCCTACAGCTAATCTCTCACTGGTTCCTCCTCTTCCCATTTATCCTCTGCAAAAATTGCAAACTGTGTGAAACAGGAGGTTAAAGGTGCTGATTCTCCAAGTCGGGAGATTGTTAGTAATGTGGCTGGAATGGCGAACCCCAGCACCAGGAGATCAAAAATGAGGTGCATTTTAGACACCTCTCCTGAGCACACGGTGTACATTCATCTCGGTTTCCCAGGCATGTTTTTGCTGTCAGAAGATTCCCTTGAAACTGCAGATTTGGGACCCATGGAATGGGTATCAGGCAGTATTACTTTAAAAGGTCTGCATTTCCTCACCCAGCCTCTCTAACATCTCTTAGCGTGCATGGCTTTCAGCCTTATATATCATCCTGCTGTGGTTCTACATGTGTTCAATCCATGTTACATCGTAGCCCTTCAACAAAAGTTGTAAGAATTTTTGTCTGTCTCACTGTTTTTATAAATATATTTAAATTTATTTTTATATTGGTTACAGCTGATTTTCAAAGCTCTGTTTTTTGTTGCTGTACATCCACTTGATTCATGTACTGTGAGACAACAATAAATTCTTTCTCAGATTCTTACGAGTCATATGTATTATTGTCCAGTGACTTGAGTGGACTGAGTGCAGTTCTTTAAGGTACCGTGTAGGCCTTGCCAGTTATTCAATTTGGTACTTGGAATGGTATCTTTGCTAATTTCAACCTCCTGGATAATACCTCACCATTCCCCACCTTTCCCATTTAGCAGCCTTATGTCTCTTTTCTACATATTTGACTATGTTTCTGTTTTGTAGTTTATTTCATGTGTAGCCATTTTTGATTCCACCTTTAAGTGACATCTTATGATATGTGTCTTTTTCTTTCTGACATGTGTCACTTAGAATGATCGTATGTAACTCCTCCAGAGTTGTTCCAACTGGCCTTATTTCATTTATTTCGGGATGAGTAATATTCCACTCTACATAAGTACCCCATCTCTTTTATCCATTTTATCCTTCCAGGGACATTATTTTATATCCAAGTGGAGGCCCTTTTTAACAGAGAGGTAGTAAACGTTGGGGTGCCTGTTTTCTGTCATTTTTTGTTTTTCCCAAGGTATACGCCCATGAGTGCAAGTGCCCTATGCTCTGTAGCTCAGTTTTCAGATGTTTTAGCAAACCCAATACACTTCTCCAGAGTGGCCATTGGCAAATTACATTTCCACTATCAGCCTCACAGGGCTCCCTTTTCTCCTCACCCTGTCCTGCATTTCTGGTGTTTACACTTTATGTGGATGGCCCTTCTGACTGATGTGAAGTGATACATTTTGTAGTATTGATTTCCAGTGCCCACCTGTTTCGTTGGATAAAAAGTGTGTATGGCCTTTACTTGAATATATTCAGAAAAAAATGCATACGACCTTTTGGGCCAAGTGCATCATTGGCGATGTTCAGCCCCTTTTCTTGTGCTTTAATGGGGAGTCCTTTCTACCTCTTCAAATCTGTTTCCTGCCACTCCCCCTTGCTTACAAGTCCTTTTCTGTGACTTACCTCAAGACATTTTTCGACAATAGATATTTTCAACTCTGCAGTTTCATGAATTTTAGTGCCCCTGAGTTCCATATTTCAACTTGTGTTTTTGGAAACTGGACACAAAACAGCGGGATTTCCTCTAGCCCTATTCTCTTTCCGTGGGCAATTCTAGCCTTTGATGAATTTGTCTTCCAGATTGGAAATTAGAGTGGCATGTGCCTGTCCGAACACCTAAGACTTGTCTCTAAATTTTTCTCATCCTTCCGCTTCATCCTCTGGACAAATTCCAAACTGTGTGTAACAGGATGTTGACGGTGCTGATATCCCCAAGTGAGGAGATTGTTAGGAAAGATGCTGGAGGGGTGAACCCGAGCACCAGGCGATGAGGAGATGAGGTGCCTTTTCCAAACTCTTTCCGATCAAACGGTATACCATCCTCTAGGTGTGACAGGCATGTTTTAGCTGTAGGAAGGGTCCCGTGCATGGAAGGAGAACACCAGGGATTTTTCCAAATCAGTGCCTCCCCGAACCCCAAACTGGGGAATTTTTAAGCTACGGCTACACGTATGTCCATTAAGGGCCTTGGGAAATAGGCAGAGCCCAAACTTCAGATGATTGAAAACTTCAGGTTCAGAAGCGCTCACCATCGGCCTTGCTTAGGTTACATTTTATCTGTCATTGATAGATGATGTCAATAAAAAATATCGATTCTTTTTCAGATTATTTCCCCTTATAGGTAATTGCAAAATATTCAGTGTAGTTCCCTGTGCTATACAGTAGTTCCTTGTTGATGATCTATTTTATACATGTCAGTGTGTATGTGTTAATCCCAAACTGTTAATTTATCCCTTTTCCTACCTTTCCCCTTTGGTAATAATAAATTATAAGATTTTATACTTCTCAGAAATGGGGGAGCTGAAAGAGAGGTATCCTTTTCAATGGAAAAGCATTCTAAACAAGATTGAAGCTTCAGCCAAGAGTATTCGATGTACAACCATGGAAATAAATCACTTCATTTCTCTAATGTTGACCTGACAAATAAGACAGACGTCTTCACTGAACTTGCTTATAGTAAAGTGATGGAAGTATCAAATCTAAGTCTTAGAAAAATGTTATTTTACCCGAGCATTATACACTGCTCTATGTTAACTACAGTTTGGCTCACACATCTGTTCTTTGAAGTTACAATGTTCTCAATTTCTGTTACTGATCCTCCAGAGTGGACCCCAACAGGAGTCCCCGAGCCCAGTGTCATTGGAGCCAACAGATCAAGACTGAGTTTGGTTCAGAAGCAAAGGAAACATTATTTTGAAAACCGAATGGAGAGGTGAGAGCGTGCCCTCCCCCACAGGCTGTGGGCTGGGCTGCTGTGTAGGGATCCCGGCAGCGTCAGTGGGAGTTAGGGGATGGAGCTCTCGAGGGCTGTGTTGGCTGCAGCTCAGGCTCTATGCCGTGGAGTCTGCATGGGACTCCGCTAGCTGAGGTGTCGACCCAGCCATTCTGAAATAGGAAATCGGGTCTGAAGTGCCGGGTGTGGGACCTCTGCATGCGGAACCCTAGGAGCACGTGAAATTAGACAAAGCACAAAGGAAAAACAGGTTATAATTTATTTTATTGCCCAGATTCTCTTTTTATCTCCCAGGAATTTTTAATGAACGTTGCCAGAGACGAACACCTCCTCTGCTTTTTGTTCCGTTCCTCATTCTTGGGGTGTTGAGGGTGCAGACCCCTCTTTTGTAACTGCTTCATGCTGTGGTGGCAGCCCTGATACCTGGGGGGAGGGGCAAAACGTCTCCCCACCAGCCTCCAGGTGAGGTTGATTGTCCCAAAGCCTCCTGCCTCACTTCTCGTCTGCCTGAGCACCAGCATTGGAAGTGTTATTGATTCTAATGACCTTTAAGGGTCCAGGAAAGAGATGCGCAGAGATGCTGTGGTGGCAGGTTTCACCCCACCCCACATTTGTTCGGTGACCTTAGGCTGACGGTTTTTGCCAGCCTAGATGCTCTGACCAGTAGTCTGTGCCTTCTTTAATTAGGTCCCTGAATTAATGTACAAACAGCACCATGTGTCAGAGCCCTGCCCGTGCAACTCCCATACAGTCCAGGGTCAGTGGTGATCCAGGACCATGACGTCCACTGAGTCAACGGCCTTTAGAAGTAGCCAGCAGTCCAGCCGGTCATATTGGCCACCATCACCGTGGTGTCTGTAGGGTTTTCTATGGTGAAAGCGTGATATACGTTTCCCCCGCCAAGCTTATTAGCTCCCCTCTGGATGCAGTAAGTCCTGCAAGCAGTAGTCTGCTCTTTCGGGGCACAGTCTTGTTGTTTTCTGAGAGAAACTCCAGGTCAAGTGATGGTCACACGAGTCATCTTGGGGGCCCGTTGCCCCCATTTGTCTCTCTGGAGGTTGGAGTTGGAGGGCCTCCTCACTCGAGGTCAGTGTGTCCACAGAGCGAGCCCTGCAAATTCAGGGCATGATGGGTGGTTAGGATCACCACGTGGGGTCCTTTTCCCTTAGGAGGGAGCTGGCCTTGTGGGCTGCTGATTTCCAGCTTTTTAGATACCCCAGTATCCTGGCCTGATGAGTCGGTGTGCAAAGCCCTTGTTGACCATAGTTTATCATACCTGAAGGGCATTCTTGTGTTGCTCCATTTCAAGTGGTCCCAGTTTTTGCACTAAGGCTCCAAGGGCGATTAACCTTTGACCGGGTATGTAATGGTCAAAGGGTTTAGCTAAATTAGCGAGTTCCTGGGCAAGGATCTGAATTGACTGCTCTTTCCATTCTTGAAAAGCTGCTTCTGGATTCTATTCAAAAGGATCATCATCTTTTCGTGTCAGTGTTTCATGTAGAGGCCCAGCTATTAGACTGTAGTTAGGGATCCAGATGCAGAAAACCTTGGCCTCCCCAGGAACCCCTAAGCTGTCTTCTAGTTTTAGAAGAGGTAAGGCTGCAAATGGCTTCTTCCCTATCCTGGGATGCGTTTCTCCGAATATCTGTGAGAATGAAGCCCAGGCATGTCACCTGAGCCTGGGATATTTGAGCCTTTTTCTTGGACACCTTCTATTCTTTCTTGGCTAGGTAGTTCCGAGGCGTCTTTAGTAGGCCTGGCGATCAGAATGTCATCTGCATATTGAAGGAGGGTTCCCTTTTACAGAGGTAGAACTTTTAGGTCTTTAGAGGACATTTCCCCAATGATGGTGTGGGGATTTTTGAACCACTGGTGCAGGACGGCCCAGCATTATTGCTTGTGTTGCATGTTGTGTCCTGCCACTCACAAGCCAAAAATTCTTGTGACTCTGAGATGAATGGAATACTGAAGAAGGCATCATTGAAGTGTAATACAGAATGCCATGGCCTGGTGGATGGTAGAATGAGCAGCAGGGTGTAGGAAATAGGAGCTACTGGATGTATATCCTCGGTGGCTTCACTGACTGTCCTGATATCCTTTACCAGGTCTCCAGCAGCCCATGGGGCTCTCTTGGTCAGGCCAATCCCAGGATATGGAGCTCACCTGGGCTGCATCCCGCACCCCACAGCCCACGGGGCTCTCGTGTTCAAGTCCCTCCCAGGGTATGGAGCTCACCTGTGCAGCTACCCAGCAGCCCATGGGGCTCTCATAGTCAGGCCCTTCCCAGGATATGGAACTCCCCTGGGCAGGTACCACAGCAGGGCTGGACACACAGGAACTGTGCACATAGCCCACCTTGCAGAGAACCCCCAGCTCACCTGTCGCTCACAGCTGACACAGAACACCTCAGAGCAGGACTTGAACTAACAAACAGCAGCTCTGACATGTCTGTGACCCTGGCCATCACTCTGTGCAGTCACTTTCTGCCTGGTCTTCCAGACACTTCCACTGCAGCCAGGGCACCAGGCCTCTGTCTCCACGCACCATCACTCCTCTCCCTGACTCCTGGGTTCCTCTCATCAGGGTAGGGTCTTCTTGAAGTTGTTTTCCACTCATGGACCAGATAAAATGATAAGAAAACAAGCCGCAGCTGCAGCCCCTTGTCTATCCTGACTGTCAAGAGCCCACAACTGTTCCTTGGGACTGACCCGTTTAGCAAGGTTCATTTTCTGCAACTGTGAGCCCCTGAGGGGTGAGGATTGGCTGATTTGGGCAGCCTGACACTGCCTGCCAGCCCCCCCACAGGTGTGCCTGGGTTGAGGTCAATATAAACAACTCTCCAGTCAGCAAGAGCACCTGTAGCTGTGCCTGACGCCATATTCTCTGCCCCGTCAGCAGTGTCGGGGCTGGGTTGGTGGGAGGGAGTGAGGGGCCGTGGCTTTGTGGGTGGCCCAGTGTGAGTGGGGCTCTGCTGGACTTTCTGCAGGAGTTGCCAGGCTGCCACCTGCTAAAGAAGAGGATGTGTCACCCATACCTGCCACTGGAATTTCTCCCCAGGCAGAGGTGAGGAAGTAAAAAAGCAGTGGGTGCCGTGGCAGGAGGGGTATCTCAGGCAGGGAAATGGAAAGATTCCAGAAGAGCATCTGGGGCCAGGACCATTCTGGCTGGCCTGCAGGCACCAAGTCGGCCTGCGTGCTGTCGCTAGTGTGGCTCCACAGCCCTTCCTCTAGGCTTGCAAGTGCTTGTACATATTCAGGTGTTTTACCTGGAAAGGGTGGGAAGAGTTCAGCTGCAGCAGGACTGGGGCTCAGCTCACATTTACTCACAGACGCCTCGACACAGTCCCCCAGCTTTGCAATGAGGATGCTCCTTTAGGGGGCAGCGCTGCTGAGTGCATGGGAGACGATTTCCCACCTCTGACCAACATTAAGAATTTTTTACCACTGGAGCAAGTGCCCTCATACGATTTTCCTCTGTATAAATAGTGAGTTCTGTTTTATTTTCCTTTTTTTTTTTTTGGTTCAAGTTAGATTTTATTTATTCCTCTTTTTTTTTAATTTGGAGATATAAACATGGAAATAATGCATTAGTATAAAGACGTCTATGTGAAGGGAAAAACTTTTTTTCTGTTTTATTTTATTATATGTTATTTATTTATTTTTATTTTTTTTAAATTTATTTCTTTTATACAGCAGGTTCTTATTAGATATATATTTTATACATATAAGTGTGCACATGTGAATCCCAGTCTCCCAATTCATCCCACCACCACCCTCACATGGCGTTCCCTCCTTGGTGTCCATATGTTTGTTCTCTACATCTGTCTCTATCTCTGCCCTGCAAACTGGTTCATCTGTACCATTTTTCTAGGTTCCACATATATGCATTAATATACAATATTTGTTTTTCTCTTTCTGAATTACTTCACTCTGTATGACAGTCTTTAGATCCATCAAGGTCTCTACAAATTACCCAATTTCATTCCTATGTATGGCTGAGTAATATTCCGTTGTATATATGTACCACGTCTTTATCCATTTGTCTGTCTGTGGGCACTTAGGTTGCTTTCATTACCTGTCTATTGTAAATAGTGCTGCAATGAACATTGTGGTGAATGTGTGTTTTTGATTTATGGTTTTCTCTGGGTATATGCCCAGTAGTGGGATAGCTGGATTATATGGTAATTCTATTTTTAGTTTTTTAAGGAACCTCCATACTGTTTTCCATAGATACTGTATCTATTTACATTCCCAACAATAGTGGAATAAGGTTCCTTTTCTCCACACCCTCTCCAGCATTTGTTGTTTGTAGATTTTCTGATGATGCCCATTCTAACAGGTGTGACGTGATACCTCATTGTAGTTTCGATTTCCATTTCTCTAATAATTAGTGATGTTCAGCAGATTTTCATGTGCGTACTGGCCATCTCTATGTCTTCTTGGAAGAAATGTCTATTTAGATCTTCCATTTTTGTATTGGGTTGTTTGTTTTATTAATATTGAGCTGCATGAGCTGTTTATATATATTGGAGATTAATCATTTGTCCATTGATTCGTTTGCAAATATTTTCTGCCATTCTGAGGGTTGTCTTTTCGTCTTGTTTGTAGTTTCCTTTGCTTTGCAAAAGCTTTTACGTTTCATTAGGTCCCATCTGTTTAGATTTCTTTTTAATTTCATTGCTATAGGAGGTGGATCAAAAAAGATCTTGTTGTTATTTACGTCAGAGTATCCTTCGTATGTTTTCCTGTCAGAGTTTTATACTGTCCGGTCTTACATTAAGGTCTCTAATCCATTTTGAATATATTTTTATATATGGTGTTGGGGAGTGTTCTAATTTCATTCTTTTACATATAGCTCTCCATATTTCCCAGCACCAATGATTGAAGAGACTGTCTTATCTCCATTGTATAGTCTTGCCTCCTTTGCCATAGATTAGTTGACCATAGATGTGTAGGTTTATCCTTGGGCTTTGTTTTTTTTTTTTTTTTTCCTTTTACACGTTTATTCAAGTATAATTGCTTTACAATGGAGTGTTCGTTTCTGCTGTATAAGAAAGTGAATCAGCTATACATATACAAATATCACCAGATCCCCTCCCTCTTGCATCTCCCTCCCACACTCCATATCCCACCCCTTTATGTGGTCCCAAAGCACCGAGCTGATCTCCCTGTTCTATGTGGCTGCTTCCCAGTAGCTATCGGTGTTACATTTGGTAATGTATTTATGTCCATGCCACTCTCTCACTTCGTCCCAGCTTACCCATCCCCCTTCCGGTGTCCTCAAGTCCTTTCTCTATGTCTGTGTCCTTAATCCTGTCCTGCCACTAGGTTCTTCAAAATATTTTTTTATTTCTTCATTAGATTCCATATATCTCTGTTAACATACAGTATTTGTTTTTCCCTTTCTGACTTACTTCACTGTGTAGGACAGATTCTAAGTCCATCCACCTCAGTACAAATAACTCAGTTTTGCTTCTTTTTATGGTTGAGTAATATTTGATTGAATATATGTGCCAGATCTTCTTTATCCATTCATCTGTTGATGGACACTTAGGTTGCTTCCATGTCCTGGCTAATGCAAATAGAGCTGCAATGAAAATTTTTGTACATAACTATTTTTGAATTATGGTTTTCACAAGGCAAATGCCCAGTAGGTGGATTGTTGTGTCGTATGGTACTTCTATTGTTAGTTATTTAAAGGACCCTCTGTACTGTTCTCCCTAGTGCCCATATCAGTTTACATTCCCACCCACAGTGCAAGTGTGTTCCATTTTCTCCAATAAAGTCCTCTCCAGCATTTATTGTTTTGTAGATTTTTTTGATGATTGCCACTCTGATTGCTGTGAGGTGATACCTCACGGTAGTTTTGATTTGCATTTCTCTAATGATTAGTGATGTTCAGCATCCTTTCATGTGTTTCTTGGTAATCTGTATATCTTCTTTGGAGAAATGTCTATTAGGTCTTCTGCCCGTTTTTAGATTGGTGTGTTTGTTTTTGTGATATTGAGCTACATGAGGTGCTTGTAAAGTTTGGAGATTAATCCTTTGTCAATTGCTTCATTTGAAAATATTTTCTCCCATTCCGAGGGTTGTTTTTGCATCTTGTTTATGTTTTCCTGTACTGTGTAAAAGCTTTTAAGTTTCATTAGGTCCCATTTGTTGATTTCTGTTTTTATTTCCATTTCTCTAGGAGGTGGGTCAAAAAGGATCTTGCTGTGATTTATGTCATAGAGTGTTCTGCCTATGGTTTCCTCTAAGTGTTTTATAGTGTCTGGTCTTATATTTAGATCTCTAAACAATTTAGAGTTTATTTTTGTGTATGGTGTTATGGAGTGTTCTAATTTCATTCCTTTATGTGTAGGGGTCCAGTTTTTCCAGCACCAATTACTGAAGAGACTGTCTTTTCTCCATTGTATATCCTTAGCTCCTTTGTCATAGATGAGATAGCCATAGGTATGTAGGTTTATCTCTGGGCTTTCTGTCCTGTTCCATTGATCTGTGTTTATGCCAATCTACATACACTTGATTCCATTATGGAGACATATAAATACATAGGTTTCAAGGTTATTACCAGTCAGATATATTCCTCTTCAGTGAATAGGTGGTTCTGTGTCCAGTTCATTGAGAAAGGAGTAGGTCTTGTCTATTACATATTTGGTATATGGAATGCGATCTGTGCTAATTTCAAACTCTGCTTTTACACATCACCCCATGTCACCTTTCCCCTTAGGGAGGCATAACTGTGTTCTCTAAATGTGTAACTCTGTTCTCTTTTGAAATTCAGTTCATGTGTAGCCATGTTTACATTTCCTCTATAAGTGATATATTACAATAAGTTTCTTTTTCTTTGTGGCTCATTTCACTTAGCATCATCGTACCTAAAGCCACTCATTATGCTGCTATTGGCCTTATGACATTGATTTTATGTCTGAATGACATTCCATTGTATATAAGTACCACAACATCTATATCCATTTTTTTTTCCTTTCCTGGGATATATAAAGTGTACCGAAGTCGAGGTTCTTGTAAACAGAGCAGCCCTAAACTTTGGGCTGGCTGTGTGTTGTGGATTTTTAGTTTTCTCAAAATAAACGCCCATGAGTGGAAGTGTGCTATGCTCTGTAGCTCTGTTTTAGAAAACAACATACAGTTCTCCAGAGAGGCTGTTGGCAATTTACATCCTGTCCATCGGCGTAACCAGGCTCCCTTTTCTCCATGGCCTGTCCTGCATTTGTGGTTTTTACACTATTTGTGGATGGCCCTTTTGACTGGAGGTAAGGGACACTTCTATGTAGTGTGGATTTGCAATGTCTGATGGCTTGCTTGGCCAAAAAGGGCATATGCATTTTTTCCCGAATATATTCAAGAAAATACACATAATCCCTTTTCAGCCAAGGGCAACATTGTCGAAATTCTGTCGCTTTTCATGTGCTTTAAAGACGACTCCAGTCTACCTCTTGTAATCTGTTTCCTTCAATTCTGCCTTGCATTCAAATCCTCTTTACTGTCTTTCCTCAATATATTTCTGGATGATAGTTGTCCTTTATAACTCTGCAAGTTTGTGAATTGCTGTGCCCCTGATTTCCATTTTTCAACTCGCCTCTTTGTGAGCTGGCTGCAATACCGCAGGATGGCTTTAGGCCCTAGTCTGGTTCCGGGGCTTCAGGCTGAGCCTTTGGTTAATTCTTCTTCCTGATGGGAAACTAGAGTGACATGTACCCATCCAAACACCTACAGTTAATCTCTCATTTATTTCCCCTCTTCCTGTTCATCCTCTGCACAATTTTCAAACTGTGCATAACGGGAAGGTAAGGGCGCTGACACTCCAAGTGGGGAGATTTTGAGTAATGCAGATGGAATGACGAAGCCGAGCACGACAAAAGAAAAATGAGGTATCTTTTAGAAAACTTTCCCAATTACACAGTGTACCATCCACTGGGTTTCCCATGCATGTTTTAACTGGAGGAAGATTCCCTTAAACCTGGAGAGTTGGGACCACTAGAATGGATAGCACACAGTATTGCTCTAAGTGGTGTTCTTTTGTTCACACAACCTCAGCAATCTTGTCAGCCCCAAGTGTCCAGTCTTATTTTTTTTTCCTTAGCTTTTATTTATTTATTTATTTATTTATTTATTTATTTTATTTTATTTTTTTGCTTTATAACAAATTTAATCAGTTATACATATACATATGTTTCCATATCCCCTCCCTTTTGCGTCTCCCTCCCACCATCCCTATCCCACCCCTCCAGGTGGTCACAAAGTACCGAGCTGATCTCCCTGTGCTATGCGGCTGCTTCCCACTAGCTATCTACCTCACGTTTGGTAGTGTATATATGTCCATTCCGCTCTTTCACTTTGTCACAGCTTACCCTTCCCCCTCCCCATATCCTCAAGTCCATTCTCTAATAGATCTGTGTCTTTATTCCTGTCTTACCCCTATGTTCTTCATGACATTTTTTTTTCTTAAATTCCATATATATTTGTTAGCATACAGTATTTGTCTTTCTCTTTCTGACTTACTTCACTCTGTATGACAGACTCTAGGTCTATCCACCTCATTACAAATAGCTCAATTTCATTTCTTTTTATGGCTGAGTAATATTCCATTGTATATATGTGCCACATCTTCTTTATCCATTCATCCGATGATGGACACTTAGGTTGTTTCCATCTCTGGGCTATTGTAAATAGGGCTGCTATGAACATTTTGGTACATGTCTCTTTTTGAATTATGGTTTTCTCAGGGTATATGCCCAGTAGTGGGATTGCTGGGTCATATGGTAGTTCTATTTGTAGTTTTTTAAGGAACCTCCATACCGTTCTCCATAGCGGCTGTACCAATTCACATTCCCACCAGCAGTGCAAGAGTGTTCCCTTTTTTCCACACCCTCTCCAGCATTTATTGTTTCTAGATTTTTTGATGATGGCCATTCTGACTGGTGTGAGATGATATCTCATTGTAGTTTTGATTTGCATTTCTCTAATGAGTAAAGATGTTGAGCATCCTTTCATGTGTTTGTGGGCAGTCTGTATATCTTCTGTGGAGAAATGTCTATTTAGGTCTTCTGCCCATTTTTGGATTGGGTTTTTTGTTTTTTTGTTATTGAGCTGCATGAGCTGCTTATAAATTTTGGAGATTAATCCTTTGTCTGTTGCTTCATTTGCAAATATTTTCTCCCATTCTGAGGGTTGTCTTTTGGTCTTGTTTATGGTTTCCTTTGCTGTGCAAAAGCTTTTAAGTTTCATTAGGTCCCATGTGTTTATTTTTGTCTTTATTTCCATTTCTCTAGGAGGTGGGTCAAAAAGGATCTTGCTGTGATTTATGTCATAGAGTGTTCTGCCTATGTGTTCCTCTAAGAGTTTGATAGTGTCTGGCCTTACATTTAGGTCTTTAATCCATTTTGAGCTTATTTTTGTGTATGGTGTTAGGGAGTGATCTAATCTCATACTTTTACATGTCCCTATCCAGTTTTCCCAGCACCACTTATTGAAGAGACTGTCCTTTCTCCACTGTACATTCCTGCCTCCTTTATCAAAGATAAGGTGACCATATGTCCATGGGTTTAACTCTGGGCTTTCTATCCTGTTCCATTGATCTATCTTTCTGTTTTTGTGCCAGTACCATACTGTCTTGATTACTGTAGCTTTGTAGTATAGTCTGAAGTCAGGGAGCCTGATTCCTCCAGCTCCATTTTTCGTTCTCAAGATTGCTTTGGCTATTCGGGGTCTTTTGTGTTTCCATACAAATTGTGAAATTTTTTGTTCTAGTTCTGTGAAAAATGCCAGTGGTAGTTTGATAGGGATTGCATTGAACCTGTAGATTGCTTTGGGTAGTAGAGTCATTTTCACAATGTTGATTCTTCCAATCCAAGAACATGGTACATCTATCCATCTATTTGTATCATCTTTAATTTCTTTCATCAGTGTCTTATAATTTTCTGCATACAGGTCTTTTGTCTCCTTAGGTAGGTTTATTCCTAGATATTTTATTCTTTTTGTTGCAATGGTAAATGGGAGTGTTTCCTTGATTTCACTTTCAGATTTTTCATCATCAGTACATAGGAATGCCAGAGATTTCTGTGCATTAATTTTGTATCCTGCAACTTTACCAAATTCATTGATTAACTCTAGTAGTTTTCTGGTAGCATCTTTAGGATTCTCTATGTATAGTATCATGTCATCTGCAAACAGTGACAGCTTTACTTCTTCTTTTCCAATTTGGATTCCTTTTATTTCCTTTTCTTCTCTGATTGCTGTGGCTAAAACTTCCAAAACTAGGTTGAATAAGAGTGGTGAAAGTGGGCAACCTTGTCTAGTTCCTGATCTTAGTGGAAATGGTTTCAGTTTTTCACCATTGAGGACGATGCTGGCTGTGGGTTTGTCATATATGGCCTTTATTATGTTGAGGAAAGTTCCCTCTATGCCTACTTTCTGCAGGGTTTTTATCATAAATGGGTGTTGAATTTTGTCGAAAGCTTTCTCTGCATCTATTGAGATGATCATATGGTTTTTCTCCTTCAGTTTGTTAATATGGTGTATCACGTTGATTGATTTGCGTATATTGAAGAATCCTTGCATTCCTGGAATAAACCCCACTTGATCATGGTGTATGATCCTTTTAATGTGCTGTTGGATTCTGTTTGCTAGTATTTTGTTGAGGATTTTTGCATCTATGTTCATCAGTGATATTGGCCTGTAGTTTTCTTTCTTTGTGACATTCTTGCCTGGTTTTGGTATCAAGGTGATGGTGGCCTCGTAGAATGAGTTTGAGAGTGTTCCTCCCTCTGCTATATTTTGGAAGAGTTTCAGAAGGATAGGTGTTAGCTCTTCTCTAAATGCTTGATAGAATTCGCCTGTGAAGCCATCTGGTCCTGGGCTTTTGTTTGTTGGAAGATTTTTTATCACAGTTTCAATTTCAGTGCTTGTGATTGGTCTGTTCATATTTTCTATTTCTTCCTGATTCAGTCTTGGCAGGTTGTACATTTCTAAGACTTTGTCCATTTCTTCCAGGTTGTCCATTTTATTGGCATAGAGTTGCTTATAGTAATCTCTCATGAACTTTTGTATTTCTGTAGTGTCAGTTGTTACTTCTCCTTTTTCATTTCTAATTCTATTGAGTTGAGTCTCCTCCCTTTTTTTCTTGATGAGTCTGGCTAATGGTTTATCAATTTTGTTTATCTTCTCAAAGAACCAGCTTTTAGTTTTATTGATCTTTGCTATCATTTCCTTCATTTCTTTTTCATTTATTTCTGATCTGATTTTTATGATTTCTTTCCTTCTGCTAACTTTGGGATGTTTTTGTCCTTCTTTCTCTAATTGCTTTAGGTGCAAGGTTAGGTTGTTTATTCGAGATGTTTCCTGTTTCTTAAGGTGGGATTGTATTGCTATGAACTTCCCTCTTAGAACGGCTTTTGCTGCATCCCATAGGTTTTGGGTCGTCGTGTCTCCATTGTCATTTGTTTCTAGGTATTTTTTAATTTCCTCTTTGATTTATTCAGTGATCACTTCGTTATTAAGTAGTGTATTGTTTAGCCTCCATGTGTTTGTATTTTTTACAGCTCTTTTCCTGTAATTGATATCTAGTCTCATAGCATTGTGGTCGGAAAAGATACTTGATACAATTTCAATTTTCTTAAATTTACCAAGGCTTGATTTGTGACCCAAGATATGATCTATCCTGGAGAATGTTCCATGAGCACTTGAGAAAAATGTGTATTCTGTTGTTTTTGGATGGAATGTCCTATAAATATCAATTAAGTCCATGTTGTTTAATGTATCATTTAAAGCTTGTGTTTCCTTATTTATTTTCATTTTGGATGATCTGTCCATTGGTGAAAGTGGGGTGTTAAAGTCCCCTACTATGAGTGTGTTACTGTCGATTTCTCCTTTTATGGCTGTTAGTATTTGCCTTATGTATTGAGGTGCTCCTATGTTGGGTGCATAAATATTTACAATTGTTATATCTTCTTCTTGGATCGATCCCTTGATCATTATGTAGTGTCCTTCTTTGTCTCTTCTAGTAGTCCTTATTTTAAAGTCTATTTTGTCTGATATGAGAATTGCTACTCCAGCTTTCTTTTGGTTTCCATTTGCATGGAATATCTTTTTCCATCCCCTTACTTTCAGTCTGTATGTGTCTCTAGGTCTGAAGTGAGTCTCTTGTAGACAGCATATAGATGGGTCTTGTTTTTGTATCCATTCAGCCAATCTGTGTCTTTTGGTGGGAGCATTTAGTCCATTTACATTTAAGGTAATTATCGATATGTATGTTCCTATTCCCATTTTCTTAATTGTTTTGGGTTCATTATTGTAGGTCTTTTCCTTCTGTTGTGTTTCTTGCCTAGAGAAGTTCCTTTAGCATTTGTTGTAAAGCTGGTTTGGTGGTGCTGAACTCTCTCAGCTTTTGCTTGTCTGTAAACGTTTTAATTTCTCCATCAAATCTGAATGAGATCCTTGCTGGGTAGAGTAATCTTGGTTGCAGGTTTTTCTCTTTCATCACTTTAATTATGTCCTGCCACTCCCTTCTGGCTTGTAGAGTTTCTGCTGAGAGATCAGCTATTATCCTGATGGGGATTCCCTTGTGTGTTATTTGTTGTTTTTGCCTTGCTGCTTTTAATATGATTTCTTTGTGTTTAATTTTTGACAGTTTGATTAATATGTGTCTTGGCGTATTTCTCCTTGGATTTATTCTGTATGGGACTCTCTGTGCCTCCTGGACTTGATTAACTATTTCCTTTCCCATATTAGGGAAGTTTTCAACTATAATCTCTTCAAATATTTTCTCAGTCCCTTTCTTTTTCTCTTCTTCTTCTGGAACCCCTATAATTCGAATGTTGGTGCGTTTAATGTTGTCCCAGAGGTCTCTGAGACTGTCCTCTGTTCTTTTCATTCTTTTTTCTTTATTTTGCTGTGCAGCAGTTATTTCCACTATTTTATCTTCCACCTCACTTATCCGTTCTTCTGCCTCAGTTATTCTGCTATTGATCCCATCTAGAGTATTTTTTATTTCATGTATTGTGTTTTTAATCGATGCTTGATTCATCTTTAGTTCTTCTAGGTCCTTGTTAACTGTTTCTTGCATTTTGTCTATTCTATTTCCAAGATTTTGGATCTGGGAAATAGAATCTTGGATCATCTTTACCATCATTATTCTGAATTCTTTTTCAGGTAGACTGCCTATTACCTCTTCATTTGTTAGGTCTGGTGGGTTTTTATCTTGCTCCTTCTCCTGCTGTGTGTTTTTCTGTCTTCTCATTTTGCTTACGTTACTGTGTTTGGGGTCTCCTTTTTGCAGGCTGCAGGTTCGTAGTTCCTGTTGTTTTTGGTGTCTGTCCCCAGTGGCTAAGGTTGGTTTAGTGGGTTGTGTAGGCTTCCTGGTGGAGGGTACTAGTGCCTGTGTTCTGGTGGATGAGGCTGGATCTTGTCTTTCTGGTGGGCAGGTCCACGTCTGGTGGTGTGTTTTGGGGTGTCTGTGGACTTTTTATGATTTTAGGCCACCTCTCTGCTAATGGGTGGCGTTGTGTTCCTGTCTTGCTAGTTGTTTGGCTTAGGGTGTCCAGCACTGTAGCCTGCTGGTCGTTGAGTGAAGCTGGGTGCTGGTGTTGAGATGGAGATCTCTGGAAGATTTTCGCCGTTTGATATTATGTGGAGCTGGGAGGTCTCTTGTGGACCAGTGTCCTGAAGTTGGCTCTCCCACCTCAGAGGCACAACACTGACTCCGGGCTCCTCAATTTGGGATGATGTGTTGTTTATTCATGTATTCCACAGATGCAGGGTACATCAAGTTGATTGTGGAGCTTTAATCCGCTGCTTCTGAGGCTGCTGGGAGAGGTTTCCCTTTCTCTTCTTTGTTCTCACAGCTCATGGGTCTCAGCTTTGGATTTGGCCCCGCCTCTGCGTGTAGGTCGCTGGAGGGCGTCTGTTCTTCGCTCAGATAGGACAGGGTTAAAGGAGCAGCCTCTTCGGGGACTCTGGCTCACTCAGGCCGGGAGGGAGGGAGGGGCATGGAGTGCGGGGCGAGCCTGCAGTGGCAGAGGTCGGTGTGACGTTGCACCAGCCTGAGGCGTGCCGTGCGTTCTCCCAGGGAAGCCGCCCCTGGATCCCGGGACCCCGGCAGTGGCGGGCTGCACAGGCTCCCGGAAGGGCGGTGTGGGCAGTGACCTGCGCTCACACACAGGCTTCTTGGCGGTGGCAGCAGTAGCCCCAGCGTCCCATGCCTGTCACTGGGCTCCGCGCTTTCAGTCGCGACTCGCGCCCGTCCGTGGAGCCCCTTTAAGCAGCGCTCTTAATCCCCTCTCCTCGCGCACCAGGAAACCAAGAGGGAAAAAAAAGTCTCTTGCCTCTTCGGCAGCTCCAGAG
Organism: Mesoplodon mirus; assembly: GCF_964341445.2. Classification (NCBI taxonomy): domain Eukaryota; kingdom Metazoa; phylum Chordata; class Mammalia; order Artiodactyla; family Ziphiidae; genus Mesoplodon; species Mesoplodon mirus. The sequence goes on along the minus strand of NW_028294956.1, from coordinate 82,240 downwards.
TTTTCCCGGACTCCCTGCCGGCTAGCTGTGGCACATTAGCCCCCTTCAGGCTGAGTTCTCGCCGCCAGCCCCAGTCCTCTCCCTGCGCTCTGACCGAAGCCCGAGCCTCAGCTTCCAGTGCTGCGCGCCCCGGCGGGCGAGCAGACAAGCCTCTCGGGCTGGTGAGTGCCGCTCGGCAACGATCCTCTGTGTGCGGATCTCTCCGCTTTGCCCTACCCAGGTATGTGGGGAGTTTCTTGCCTTTTGGGAGGTCTGGGGTCTTCTGCCAGCGTTCAGTAGGTGTTCTGTAGGAGTTGTTCCACGTGTAGCTGTATTTCTGGTGTATCCGTGGGGAGGAAGGTGATCTCCGCGTCTTACTCTTCCGCCATCTTAGGATTAAGAAGTGTCCAGTCTTATGTCTCATCCAGCTGTGGGTGTAAAGGTGGTCAATCTAGCTTGCATCACAGGCCCTGAACGTAATTTTTAAGACTTTCTCTCTGTTTTTGCATTTTGCTTTTGAAATTTATTTTTATAAGTGGGTTTAACTGAATTTCAGTGCTGTGTTCATGCCGTTATACACACACATGATTCCTTTATGGAGACATGAGACTACATATGTTTTAAAATACTTAGAGTCAGACATATTCCTCTGCAATGAATAGGGGGTGTTGAGTCCAGTTCATTGTGCCGGGAGTAGGTGTTCTCTATTACATACATGGTTTATATAACGGTATCTGTGCTAATTTAAAACTGTGGTTTTATGCATCACCCCAACTCGGCTTTCCCATTAAGCAGGCAGAAGATGTTTTCTAAATGTGTGAATCTGTTGTGTTTGTCATTCAGTTCATGTGTAGTCATGTGTACATTCCCGCTATGAGTGATACCTTATGATAAGATTAGTTACTCTGTAATCTTTCCTAACTCCGTTCATGTGTAGCCATGTTTACAGGACCTTCATAAGTGATATCTTATGATAAGTTTCTTTTTCTGTGTGACTTATTTCACTTAGAATCATCGTACCTGAATCCACTCATTTTGCTGCTACTGGTCTTATGACATTGATTTCATGGCTGAGGGATATTCCATCGTACAAAAGTACCACAAATTTTTGAACCATATTTATCTTTAGTGGGATACTTAAGGTGTACCCAAGTTGAGGTTCTTGTAAGCAGTGCAGCCCTAAATATGGGGTGGCCCTGTCGTACTGATTTTCAGTTTTCCAAAGGTATATTCCCTAGACTGGAAGTCCCCTTGGCTCTGTAGCTCTGTAGTTTACTTGTTTTAAGGAACACAATGCACTCCTCCAGAGAGGCAGTTGGCAATTTACATCCCGCCCATCAGCATAACAATGCTCCCTGTTCTCCAGGGCCTGTCTTGCCTTTCTGATTTTTAGACATTTTGCGGATGTCCCTTTTGTCCGGTGGGAAGTGAAACTACTTTGTAGTGCAGATTTGCATTGCCCGCTTGCTTGCTTGGCCAAAAAGGGCGTTGCGTTTTCTCCTGAACGCATACACTCTTTTTGGCTAAGTGCATCATAGTCGAGATTGTGCCCCTCTTCCTGTGCTTTAAAGGCAATTCCAGCATACCTCTTGAAATCTGTTTCATGCTATTCTGCCTCACTTTCAAGTCCGCGTGTTTGCCTTCCCTCAACAGATTTTTGGATGATAGTTGTCCTTTATTACTATGCCAGATTGTGAAATGCTCTGCCCTATAGCTCCATTTTTTAACTCGTTTTTTGTGAGCTGAACGTAAGTCCCATATTTTCGATTAGGACCTATACTTGTTCCCGGTGGGTGGCTGAGACTTTGGTCAATTCTTGTTCCTCCCGGGAAATAAGAGTGACATATGCCCGTCTAAATGCCTAACAGCTACTCTCTCATTGGTTCTCCCTCCTCCCATTCATCATCTGTGAAATGGGTATCCTGTGCGAAACAGGAGGTTAAAGTGCTGTCTCTCCAGGTTGGGAGATTGATAGTAAAGCAGTTGGAAAGTCAAAGCGGAGCACCAGGAGAGGGACTATTCGTTGAGTTTTAGAGACCTTTCATATTCACAGTGTGTCCATTCTCTAGATTTCCCGTACATGTTATAGCTGTAGTAATATTCCCTTCAACCTGGAGAGTTGGGACCCATGGAATGGGTGCCTTGCATTATTGCTTTAAAGGGTCTGCATTTGCTCACCCAATCTCACCAATCCTCTCAGTCTCATGTGTCCAGCCTTATGCCACATCCAGCTGTCATTGTAGATAGGGTCATTCCAGGTTTCATCAGAGACCCTGAAGGAATTGTACAGAATTTCCCTGTTTTTTTGTTTTGTTTTTGAAATTCCTTTTTATACTGGGTTTGGGCTGATTTTCGCTGCCATGATTATGCCTGTCTAGAAACACTTGATTCTCTTACAGAGACATATCAATACATAGGTTTTAAGATTCTTACTACTCAGATATATTCCTCTGTGGGAAATATGGGGTTTTGAGTCCCTTTCACTGCAGATGGTATAGGTCTTGTCTATTCCATAGTTGGTTTTTGGAACGGTACCTGTGCTTATATCAAACTCTGGTTTTATGCATCACCCCACCTCTCCTTCCCCCTTAAGCAGGCATAAGAGTGTTTTCTAAATGTGAGACTCTGTTCTCTTTCCTAACTCAGTTCATGTGTAGCCATGTTTACAGGATCTTCATAAGTGATATCTTATGATACGTTTCTTTTTCTGTTTGACTTATTTCACTTAGAATCATCGTACCTGAATCCACTCATTTTGCTGCTACTGGTCTTATGACATTGATTTCATGGCTGATGGATATTCCATCGTACGTAGGTACCACAATTTTTTGAACCATTTTTATATTTCCTGGAATATTTAAGGTGTACCGAAGTTGAGGTTCTTGTAAGCAGTGCAGCCCTGAATTTTGGTGTTGCTCTGTCATATTGATTTTCAGTTTTCCCAAGGTATATTCCCTAGACTGGAAGTGTTCTTGGCTCTGTAGCTCTGTTGTTTACTTGTTTTAGGGAACACCATGCAAACCTCCAGAGAGGCAGATGGCAATTTACATTCCGGCCATCAGCATAACAAGGCTCCCTGTTCTCCATGGACTGTCTTTCCTTTCTGGTTTTTACCCTTTTTGTGGATGTCCCTTTTGACCGATGGGAAGTGATACATCTTTTTAGTGCAGACTTACATTGCCCACTTGCTTGCTTGGCCAAAAGTGCCGTATGCGTTTTCTCCTGAATATATTCAGGAGAAAACGCATATGTCTTTTTTGGCCAAGTACATCATTGTCGAAGTTGTGCCCCTCTTCCTTTGCTTTAAAGGCGATTCCAACGTACCTCTTGAAATCTGTTTTCTGCTATTCTGCCTCGCTTACAAGTCGCCTCGTTGGCTTCCCTCAACAGATTTTTGGACGATAGTTGTCCTTTATTACTCTGCCAGTTTGGGAATTGCTGTGCCCCTGAGCTCCATTTATTAACTCGTTTTTTGTGAGCTGAACGCAAGTCCAATATTTTTGTTCAGGACCTATACTGGTTTTGGGTGGGTGGCTGAGACTTTGGTTAATTCTTCTTCGTCCCGGGAAATAAGAGGGACATGTGCCCGTCCAAATGCCTAACAGCTACTCTCTCATTGTTTCTCCCTCTTCCCTTGCATCCTTTGCCAAATTGGCAACCTGTGCGAACCAGGAGGTTAAACGTGCTGTCTCTCCAAGTTGGGAGATTGATAGTAAAGCAGTTGAAAAGTCAAACTGGAGCACAAGGACAGGGACTATTCGATGAGATTTAGAAACGTTTCGTATTCACAGTGTGTCCATTCTCTAGGTTTCCCGTACATGTTATAGCTATAGTAATATTCCCTTCAACCTGGAGAGTTGGGATCCATGGAATGGGTGCCATGCATTATTGCTTTAAAGGGTCTGCGTTTGCTCACCCAATCTCACCAATCCTCTCAGTCCCATGTGTCCAGCCTTATGCCACATCCAGCTGTCGTTGTAGATAGGGTCATTCCAGGTTTCATCAGAGACCCTGAAGGAATTTTAAAGAATTTCCCTGTTTTTTTGTTTTGTTTTTGAAATTCTTTTTATACTTGGTTTGAGCTGATTCTCACTGCCATGTTTATGCCAGTCTAGACACACTTGATTCCCTTATGGAAACATATCAATACATAGGTTTTAAGATTCTTACTAGTCAGATATATTCCTCTGCGGGAAATATGGGGTTTTGAGTCCCTTTCACTGAGGAAGGTGTAGGTCTTGTCTATTACATAGTTTTATTTTGGAACAGTACTTGTGCTTATATCAAACTCTGGTTTTATGCATTACCCCACCTCTCCTTCCCCCTTAAGCAGGCATAAGAGTGTTTTCTAAATGTGAGTCTCTGTTCTCTTTCCTAACTCAGTTCATGTGTAGCCATGTTTACAGGATCTTCATAAGTGATATCTTATGATAAGTTTCTTTTTCTGTGTGACTTATTTCACTTAGAATCATCGTACCTGAATCCACTCATTTTGCTGCTACTGGTCTTATGACATTGATTTCATGGCTGAGGGATATTCCATCGTACATAAGTACCACAATTTTTTGAACCATTTTTATATTTCCTGGGATATTTAAGGTGTACCCAAGTTGAGATTCTTGTAAGCAGTGCAGCCCTAAATTTTGGGGTGGCTCTGTCTTATTGATTTTCAGTTTTCCCAAGGTATATTCCCTAAACTGGAAGTGCCCTTGGCTCTGTAGCTCTGTTGTTTACTTCTTTTATGGAACACAATGCACTCCTCCACAGAGGCAGTTGGCAATTTACATCCCGCCCATCATCATAACAAGGCACCCTTTTCTCCAGGGCCTGTCTTGAATTTCTTGTTTTTACCCTTTTTGTGGATGTTCCTATGCAACGGTGGGAAGTGATACTTCTTTGTAGTGCAGACTTGAATGCACGCTTGCTTGCTTGGCCAAAAAAGGTGTATGCATTTTCTCCTGAATATACTCAGGAGAAAATGCATAAGCCCTTTTTGGCCAAGTGCATCATTGTCGAAGATGTGCCCCCCTTCCTGTGCTTTAAATGTGATTCCAACGGACCTCTTGAAATCTGTTTCCGGCTATTCTGCCTCGATGTCAAGTCCACCTCGTTGACTTCCCTCAATAGATTTTTGGACGATAGTTGCCCTTTATTACTCTGCCACTTTGTGAATTGCTGTGCCCCTGAGCGCCGGTTTTAACTCGTTTTTTCTGAGCTGTATGCAATCCAATAATTTGGTTCAGGAACTATACTGCTTGCCGCTGGGTGGCTGAGACTTTGGTCAATTCTTCTTCGTCCAGGGAAATAAGAGTAACATATGCCCATCCAAATGCCTTACAGCTACTCTCTCATTGGTTGTCCCTTTTCCCATTCATCCTCTGCTAAATTGGCAACCTGTGCGAAACAGGAGGTTAAAGGTGCTGTCTGTCCAGGTTGGGAGATTGATAGTAAAGCAGTTGGAAAGTCATACCGGAGCACCAGGAGAGGGACTATTTGTTGAGTTTTAGAGACCTTTCGTATTCACAGTGTGTCCATTCTCTAGGTTTCCCGTACATGTTATAGCTGTAGTAATATTCCCTTCAACCTGCAGAGTTGGGACCCATGGAATGTGTGCCATGCATTATTGCTTTAAAGGGGTGCATTTGCTCTCCCAATCTCACCAATCCTCTCAGTCCCATGTGTCCAGCCTTATGCCACATCCAGCTGTCGTTGTAGATAGGGTCATTCCAGGTTTCATCAGAGACCCTGAAGGAATTGTAAAGAATTTCCCTTTTTTATTTTTGAAATTCCTTTTTATAGTTGGTTTGAGCTGATTCTCGCTGCCATGTTTATGCCAGTCTAGACACACTTGATTCCTTAAAGAGACATATCAATCCATAGGTTTTAAGATTCTTACTAGTCAGATATATTCCTCTGTGGGAAATATGGGTTTTTGAGTCCCTTTCACTGAGGAAGGTGTAGGTTTTGTCTATTCCATAGTTGGTTTTTGGAACGGTACCTGTGCTTATATCAAACTGTGGTTTTATGCATCACCCCACCTCTCCTTCCCCCTTAAGCAGGCATAAGAGTGTTTTCTAAATGTGAGACTCTCTTCTCTTTCCTAACTCAGTTCATGTGTAGCCATGTTTACAGGATCTTCATAAGTGATATCTTATGATACGTTTCTTTTTCTGTGTGACTTATTTCACTTAGAATCATCGTACCTGAATCCACTCATTTTGCTCCTACTGGTCTTATGACATTGATTTCATGGCTGAGGGATATTCCATCGTACGTAAGTTCCACAATTTCTTCAACCCTTTTTGTCTTTCCTGGGATGTTTAAGGTGGACACAAGTTGAGGCTCTTTTAAACAGTGCAAACCTAAATTTTGGGGTGGCTCTGGCTTATTGATTTTCAATTTTCCCAAGGTATATTCCTTAGCCTGAAAGTGCCCTTGGCTCTGTATCTCTGTTGTTTATTTTTTTAGGGAACACAATGCACTCCTCCAGAGAGGCAGTTGGCAACTTACGTCCCGAACATCATCATGAAAAGGCTCCCAGTTTTCCAGCGCCTGTCTTGCCTTTCTGGTTTTTACACATTTTGCGGATGTCCCTTTTGACCGGTGGGAAGTGATGCTTCTTTGTAGTGCAGATTCGCATTGCCCGTTTGATTGCCTGGCCAAAAAGGTTCTATGTGTTTTCTCCTGAATATATTCAGGAGAAAATTCATACGCCCTTTTTGGCCAAGTGTATCATTGTCAAAGTTGTGCCCCTATCCCTGTGCTTTAAAGGCACTTCCAACGTACCTCTTGAAATCTGTTTCCGCCTATTCTGCCTCGCTTTCAAATCCGCCTCGTTGCCTTCCCTCAACAGATTTTTGCACGATAGTGGTCCTTTACTCCTCTGCCAGTTTGTGAATTGCTGTGCCCCTGAGCTCCATTTTTCAACTCGTTTTTTGTGAGCTGAATGCAAGTCCAAAATTTTGATTCAGGACCTATACTGCTTCCCGGCGGGTGGCTGAGACTTTGGTTAATTCTTCTTCCTGCCGCGAAATTAGTGTCACATGTGCCCCTCCAAATACCTAACAGCTACTCTCTCATTGGTTCTTCCTATTCCCTTTATCCTCTGCCAAATTGTCAACGTGTGCAAACCAGGAGGTTAAAGGGGCTGTCTCTCCAAGTTGGAAGATTGATATTAAAGGCATTGGAAAGTGAAACCGGAGCATCAGGATAGGGACTATTCGTTGAGTTTTAGAAACCTTTCATATTCACAGTGGGTCCATTCTCTTGGTTACCCATACATGTTATAGCTCTAGTAATATTCCCCTCAACCTGGAGAGTTGGGACCCATCGAATGGCTGCCACACATTATTGCTTTAAGGTTCTGCATTTGCTCACCCAATCTCACCAATCCTCTCTGTCCCATGTGTCCAGCCATATGCCACATCCTGCTGTCATTGTAGATAGAGTCATACCAGGTTTCATCAGACACCCTGAAGGAATTGTAAAGAATTTCCCTGTTTTTTTGGTTTGATTTTGAAATTCCTTTCTATAGTGGGTTTGAGCTGATTCTCACTGCCATGTTTATGCCAGTCTAGACATACTTGATTCCCTTACGGTGATATATCAATACATAGGTTTTAAGATTCTTACTAGTCAGATATATTCCTCTGCGGGGAATATGGGTTGTTGTGTCCCTTTCCCTGAGGAAGGTGTAGGTCTTGTCTATTCCTTATTAGGTTTTTGGAAAGGTACCTGTACTAATTCAAACTCTGGTTTTATGCATCACCCCACCTCTCTATCCCCCTTAAGCAGGCATAAGAATGTTTTCTAAATGTGAGTCTCTCTTCTCTTTCCTAACACAGTTCATGTGTAGCCATGTTTACAGGATCTTCATAAGTGATATCTTATGGTAATTTTCTTTTTCTGTGTGACTTATTTCACTTAGAATCATCGTACCTGAATCCACTCATTTTGCTGCTACTGGCCTTATGACATTGATTACATGGCGGAGGGATATTCCTTGTACATAAGTACCACAATTTCTTGAACCATTTTTGTCTTTCCTGGGATATTTAAGGTGTACACAAGTTGAGGTTTTTGTAAGCAGTGCAGCCCTGAATTTTGGTGTGGATCTGTCTTATTTATTTTCAGTTTTCCCAAGGTATATTCCCTAGACTGGAAGTGCCCTTGGCTATGTAGCTCTGTTTTTTACTTGTTTTAGGGAACACAATGCACTCCTCCAGAGAGGCAGTTGGCAATTTACATCCCGCCCATCAGCATAACAAGGCTCCCTGTTCTCCAGGGCCTGGCTTGCCTTTCTGGTTTTTACCCATTTTGTGGATGTCCCTTTTGACCGGTGGGAAGTGATACTTCTTTGTAGTGCAGATTTGCATTGCCCGCTTGCTTGCTTGTCCAAAATGGGCATATGCGTTTTCTCCTGCATATATTCACGTGAAACCCATATGCCCTTTATGGCCATTTCCATAATTTTCGAAGTTGTAATGCTTTTCCTGTGTTTAAAGTCGATTCCAATGTACCTCTTGAAATCTGTTTCATGCCATTCTGCCACATTTTCCATTCCGCCTCGTGGTTTACCCTCAACAGATTTTTCGAAGAGAGTAGTCCTTTATAACTCTGCAGGTTAGTGAATTGCTGTGGCCCTGAGCTCCATTTTTCAACTCGTGTTTTTGTGAGCTGACAGCAAATCAACACTTTTGCTTCTGGACTTATACTGGTTCTGGGGGGCAGGCTGAGACTTTGGTTAATTCCTCTTTGTGATGGGAAATTAGAGAGTCATGTGGCCGTCCAAATGCCTACAGCTACTCTCTCATTGGTTCTCTCTCTTCCCTTATATCCTCTGCACAATTTGGCAACTGTGCGAACCAGGAGGTTATAGGGGCTCACTTTCCAAGTTAGGAGATTGATAGTCAAGCAGTTGGAATGTCAAACTGGATCACAAGGAGAGAAAAAAGTAGTAGAGCTTTAGAAACCTTTCACCATCAGATGGTTTCCATTCTCTAGGTTCCCATACACCTTATAACTGTAGTGATATTCCCTTCTACCTGGAGAGATGGGAACCATGGAATGGGTGGCAGGCATTATTGCTTTAAAGGGTCTGCATTTTTTCACCCAATCTCACCAATCCTCTCAGTCCCAAGTGACCAGCCTTATGCCACATCCAGCTGTCATTGTAGATACGGTCATTCCAGGTTTCATCAGAACCCCTGAAGGTATTGTGTAAGAATTTTACTGTTTTTATGTTTTGTTTTGAAATTCATTTTTATAGTGGGTTTGAGCTGATTCTCACTGCCATGTTTATGTCGTTCTAGACAAACTTGTTTCCCTTACGGAGACATATCAATACATAGGTTTTAAAATTCTTACTAGTCAGATATATTTCTCTGCGGGGAAGAGGGTTGGTGAGTTCCGTTCACTGAGGAAGGAGTAGGGCTTGTCTCTTCTGTTTTTGGATTATGGAACGGTACCTGTGCTAATATCAATCTTATGTTTTGTGCATCTCCCCACCTCTCTTTCCCCTTAAGCAAGCTTTAGATTGTTTTCTAAATCTGAGACTCTGTTCTCTTCCCTAAATCAGTTCATATGTAGCCATGTTTACATTCTCTTCTTAAGTGATATCTTATGTCAGAATGCACCATGGCCGTTCTCATAATAATGCTCCATGACCCCTGTCATCAAAATGCTCCATGACCCATTTCATCCCAAAGCTCCATGAACCCTGGCATCACAATGTTCTATAACCCCTGTCAACAAAATGTTCTATGACAATTTTCATCAAATTGCTGCATGACCCTGTCATCAAAAAGCTCCCTGCCCTTCTCATTATAATGCACCACACCCTTGTCATCAAAATACTCAATGACATTTGTCATCACAAACTCCATGACCCTAGGCATCACAATGCTCCTTGCCATTGTCATCAAAATGCTCCATGAACCCTCTCATCATATTTCTCCATGCCCTTGTCATCACAAAGCTCCATGACACTTGTCATCACAATGCTCGAAGCCCGTTCCATCACAATGCTCCATGCGCTTGTCATTACAATCCCCAATGTCCCATTTTTCACAGTGTACCGTGCCCTTGTCATCACAATGCTCCATGCACACTCTCATCACAATAATCCATGAAACATTTCAGACAAATTCTCAATGCCCTTCACATCACAATGCTCCATTACATCTGTCATAACAATGCTCCATGACCACTGCCATCACAATGTTCCACGGCCTTGTCATCAGAAGGCTCCATGGCCCTTGTCATCACAATGCTCCAAGACCCCTGTAATCACGATGCTCCATGCCCTTGTCATCACAAAGCTCCATGGTGCATGTCATCAGAATGTTCCATGGTCTTCTCCTCACAGTGCTCCATGCCCTTGTCATCACAGTGCTCCAAGACCCCTGTAATCACAATGCTCCTTACCCCTTTTCATCAGAATGCTCCATGAGACTTGTCATCACAAGTCTCCATGGTCATCTCATCACAATGCTCCAGGAACTTGTCATCACCATGCTCCATTCCCTTGTCATCACAAAGCTCCATGACCACTGTCATCACAATAATCCATGAATATTTTCAGCCCTATGCTCCATGACCTTCTCATCTCAATGCTCCATGACAAATATCATCACAATGCTCCATAACCACTGTCATCACAACACACCATGACACCTGACAACACAATGATCCGGGACTCTTGTCATCACAATGCTCCATGACACCTGTCATCACAATACTCCATTAACATTTTCAGCCCAATGCTCCTTGACACTTGTCATCACAATGATCCATGCCCTTGTCATCCCTATGCTCCATGACCCTTGTATTCACATTGCCTTGTGATGCTTGTCATCACAGTGCTCCATGACAACTGTCATCACAAATCTGCATGCCTTTGTCAGCAAAATGCTACATGACCTTGTCATTACAATGCTCTATGCGCTTGTCATCACAATACTCCTTTACCATTGTCATCATAGTCCTCCAAGAACCTTGGGATCGCATTGCTTCATGCCCTAGTCCTCACAATGCTCCATGCTCCTTGAAATCAAAATGATCCATGACCTCTGTCATCGCAATGCTTCAAAACCTTGTGATCACAATGTTTCATAACACTTTTCATCACAACGCTCCGTGATGCCTGTTATCACAGTACTCCATGCCCTTGTCATCATAATGCTCCATGCCCTTGTTATCACAAGGTTCCAAGACCCCTGTAATCAGAATGCTCCATGCCCCTTTTCATCAGTATGCTCCATGAGACCTGTCATCACAAGGCTCCATGGATTTCTCATCACAATTCTCCAGGACAATGTCATCACAATGCTTCACGACATTATCATGAAAATTCTCAATGGCCCTTGTCATCATAATGCTCCAAGCACTAGTCATCACAATGTTCCATTATATTTGTCATCACAATCCTCCATTACATTCGGCATCACAGTGCTCCATGCCACTGTCATCGCAATGGACCATGACATATGTCATCACAATGCTCCCTGACACCTGTCTTCACAATACTCCATGCCCTTGTCATCACAATGCACCATGTCCACTGTAATCACAATAATCTATGAAACTTGTCAGACCAATGCTCCATGCCCCTGTCATCACAATGCTCCATGCCCTTGTCATCACAATGCTCCATTACCCCTGTAATCTCAATGCTCCGTGACTCCAGTCATCACAATGCTTCATAACGTTTGTCATCACAACGGTCCAGGCCCGCGTCATCACAAGGCTCTGTGACCTTTGTAACCACAATGCTCCATGAACTTTTCATCACAGTGCTCCGTGACCCTTGTCATCACAATGCTCCATGTCTTTGTCACAACAATGCTCCATGACCCTTGTCATCACAAAGTGCCATGCGTTTTTCATCAGAGTGATCCACAACCTTGTCATCGCTATGCTCCATAAACATTCTAATCACAATGCTCCATGCACTTTTCATCCAAATGGTCTCTCACATGAGATATCACAATGTTCCATCACTAGTCATCACAATCCTCCCTCACCCCAGTTATCATAATGTTCCATGACCCCTGTCATCAAAATGCTACATCCCCTTATCAGCACAATGTTCCATGACTGCTGACATCACAGTGTTCCATAACGCCTGTCATCAAAATGCTCCATGACCCCTTTCATCCCAAAGCACCATGACCCCTGTCATCACAATGCTCCGTGACTCCAGTCATCACAATGCTTCATAACGTTTGTCATCACAACGGTTCATGCCCGCCTCATCACAAGACTCTGTGACCTTTGTAAGCACAATGCTCCATGAACTTTTCATCACAATGCTCCGTGACCCTTGTCATCCCAATGCTCCATGTCTTTGTCACAACAATCCTACATGACCATTGTCATCACAATGTGCCATCCGTTTTTCAACACAATGATCCACAACTTTGTCATCGCTATGCTCCATAAACCTTGTAATCACAATGATCCATGCAATTCTCATCCAAATGCTTTCTCACATGAGATATCACAATGTACCATCACTTGTCATCACAATCCTCCCTCACCCCTGTTATCACAAGTTTCCATGACCCCTGTCATCACAATGCTACATCCCCTTATCAGCACAATGTTCCATGACCCCTGACATCACAGTGTTCCATAACGCCTGTCATCAAAATGCTCCATGACCCCTTTCATCCCAAAGATCCATGATCCCTGGCATCACAATGCTCCGTGACTCCAGTCATCACAATGTTTCATAACGTTTCTCATCACAATGGTCCATGCCCGCGTCATCACAAGGCTCTGTGACATTTGTAACCAAAATGCTCCATGAACATTTCATCACAATTCTCTGTGACCCTTGTCATCACAATGCTCCATGTCTTTGTCAGAACAATGCTCCATGACCATTGTCTTCAAAATGTGCCACGCACATTTCATCACAATGGTCCACAACCTTGTCACTGAAATGCTCCATAAACATTGTAATCACAATGGTCCATGCACTGCTCATCAAAATGCTCACTCACCAGTGATTTCACAGTGTTCTATCACTAGTCATCACAATTCTCCCTCACCCCTGTAATCACAATGCTCCATGCACCTTTTCATCAGAATGCTCCATGAGACTTGTCAACACAAGTCTCCATGGTCATCTCATCACAATGCTCCAGGACCTTGTCATCACCACGCTCCATTCCCTTGTCATCACAATGCTCCATGACACCTGTCATCACAATACTCCATGAACATTTTCAGCCCAATGCTCCATGACCTTCTAATCACAATGCTCCATGACCAATATCATCAAAATTCTCCATGACCACTGTCATCAAAACACTCCATGACACCTGACAACACAATGATCCGGGACACTTTTCATCACAATGCTCCATGACCCCTGTAATCACAATGCTCCATGACCCCTGTCATCACAATACTCCATGAACATTTTCATCCCAATGATCCATGACCCTTGTCATCACAGTGATCCATGCCCTTGTCATCCCAATGCTCCATGACCCCTATATTCAAAATGCTCTGTGACGCTTGTCATCAAAGTGCACCATGACACATATCATCACAATGCTCCATGCCTTTGTCAGCAAAATGCTACATGACACTGTCCTTACAATGCTCTATGTGCTTGTCATCACAATACTCCATTACCATAGTCATCACAATCCTCCATGAACCTTGGGATCCCATTGCTTCATGCCCTTGTCATCACAATGCTCCATGCTCCATGAAATCAAAATGATCCATGACCCCTGACATCACAATGCTCCAAACACTAGTGATCACAATGTTCCGTAACACATGTCATCACAACGCTCCATAATGCCTGTCATCACAATACTCCATGCCCTTTTCATAACAATGCTCCATGACCTTTGTCATCACAATTCTCAATACACTTGTCATCACAATGCTCCCTGACACTTTTCATCAGAATGCTCCTTGAACCGTATCACGGAAAGGCTCCATGCCACTTTCATCACAATGCCCCATGCGGTTTTCATCACAATGCTCCATGTCATTGTCATCAAAATACTCCACAAGCTTATCATCAGAATGCTCCATGACGCTTGTCATCACAATTATCCATGCACTTGTCAGCACAATGCTCCCTGACCCTTGTCATCACAATGCTCCAAGCCATTGTCATCACAATGCTCCATTACCTTTGTCATCAGAATCCTCCATGACACTTGGCATCACAATGCTCCATGCCATTGTCATCACAATGCCCCATTACATATGTCATCACAATGCTCCCTGACACCTCTCTTCACAATACTGCATGACCTGGTCATCACAATGCTCCATGCCCTTGTCATCACAATGCGCCATTCCAAATGTCATCACAATAATCCATGAAACTTATTAGACCAATGCTCTATGCCTTTGTCATCACAAAGCTCCATGCCCTTGTTATCACAATGTTCCAAGACCCCTGTAATCAGAATGCTCCATGCCCCTTTTATTCAGTATGCTCCATGAGACTTGTCATCGCAAGGCTTCATGGTTTTCTCATCAAAATGATCCATGAACTTGTCATCACAATGCTTCACGACACTGTCATGATAATTCTCCATGGCCGTTGTCATCATAATGCTCCAAGCCCTAGTCATCACAATGCTCCATTATATTTGTCATCACAATCCTCCATTACATTTGGCATCACAATGCTCCCTGCCATTGTCATCGCAATGGACCATGACAAATGTCATCACCATGCTCCCTGACACCTGTCTTCACAATACTATATTCCCTTGTCATCACAATGCTCCATGCCCTTGTCATCACAATGCACCATGTCCACTGTCATCACAATAATCTATGAAACTTCTCAGACCAATGCTCCATTCCCTTGTCATCACAATGCTCCATGCCCTTGTCATCAAAATGCTCCATGACCCCTGTCATCACAATGCTGCCTGACTCCAGTCATCACAATGCTTCATAACGTTTGTCATAACAACGGTCCATGCCCACGTCATCACAAGGCTCTGAGACCTTTGTAACCACAATGCTCCATGAACTTTTCATCACAATGATCTCTGACACTTGTAATCACAATGCTCCATGCCTTTGTCAGAACAATACTCCATGACCATTGTCATCACAATGTGCCATGCGCTATTCATCAAAATGATCCACAACATTGTCATCGCTATGCTCCATAAACATTGTAATCACAATGCTCCATGCACTTCTCATCCAAATGCTCTCTCACATGAGATATCACAATGTTCCATAACTAGTCATCATAATCCTCCCTCACCCGTGTAATCACAATGTTCCATGACCCCTGTCATCACAATGCTACATCCCCTTATCAGCACAATGTTCCATGACCCCTGACATCAAAATGTTCCATAACCCCTGTCATCAAAATGCTCCATGACCCATTTCATCCCAAAGCTCCATGAACCCTGGCATCACAATGTTCTTTAACCCCTGTCAACAAAATATTCTATGACAATTTTCATCAAATTGCTGCATGACCCTGTCATCAAAAAGCTCCCTGCCCTTCTCATTATAATGCACCACACCCTTGTCATCAAAATACTCAATGACATTTGTCATCACAAACTCCATGACCCTAGGCATCACAATGCTCCTTGCCATTGTCATCAAAATGCTCCATGAACCCTCTCATCATATTTCTCCATGCCCTTGTCATCACAAAGCTCCATGACACTTGTCATCACAATGCTCGAAGCCCGTCCCATCACAATGCTCCATGCGCTTGTCATTACAATCCCCAATGTCCCATTTTTCACAGTGTACCGTGCCCTTGTCATCACAATGCTCCATGCACACTCTCATCACAATAATCCATGAAACATTTCAGACAAATTCTCAATGCCCTTCACATCACAATGCTCCATTACATCTGTCATAACAATGCTCCATGACCACTGCCATCACAATGTTCCACGGCCTTGTCATCAGAAGGCTCCATGGCCCTTGTCATCACAATGCTCCAAGACCACTGTAATCACGATGCTCCATGCCCTTGTCATCACAAAGCTCCATGGTGCATGTCATCAGAATGTTCCATGGTCTTCTCCTCACAGTGCTCCTTGCCCTTGTCATCACAGTGCTCCAAGACCCCTGTAATCACAATGCTCCTTACCCCTTTTCATCAGAATGCTCCATGAGACTTGTCATCACAAGTCTCCATGGTCATCTCATCACAATGCTCCAGGAACTTGTCATCACCATGCTCCATTCCCTTGTCATCACAAAGCTCCATGACCACTGTCATCACAATACTCCATGAATATTTTCAGCCCTATGCACCATGACCTTCTCATCTCAATGCTCCATGACAAATATCATCACAATGCTCCATAACCACTGTCATCACAACACACCATGACACCTGACAACACAATGATCCGGGACTCTTGTCATCACAATGCTCCATGACACCTGTCATCACAATACTCCATTAACATTTTCAGCCCAATGCTCCTTGACACTTGTCATCACAAAGATCCATGCCCTTGTCATCCCTATGCTCCATGATCCCTGTATTCACAATGCCTTGTGATGCTTGTCATCACAGTGCTCCATGACACCTGTCATCACAAATCTCCATGCCTTTGTCAGCAAAATGCTACATGACCTTGTCATTACAATGCTCTATGCGCTTGTCATCACAATACTCCTTTATCATTGTCATCACAGCCCTCCAAGAACCTTGGGATCGCATTGCTTCATGCCCTAGTCCTCACAATGCTCCATGCTCCTTGAAATCAAAATGATCCATGACCTCTGTCATCGCAATGCTTCAAAACCTTGTGATCACAATGTTTCATAACACTTTTCATCACAACGCTCCATGATGCCTGTTATCACAGTACTCCATGCCCTTGTCATCACAATGCTCCATGCCCTTGTTATCACAAGGTTCCAAGACCCCTGTAATCAGAATGCTCCATGCCCCTTTTCATCAGTATGCTCCATGAGACCTGTCATCACTAGGCTCCATGGATTTCTCATCACAATTCTCCAGGACAATGTCATCACAATGCTTCACGACATTATCATGAAAATTCTCAATGGCCCTTGTCATCATAATGCTCCAAGCACTAGTCATCACAATGTTCCATTATATTTGTCATCACAATCCTCCATTACATTCGGCATCACAGTGCTCCATGCCACTGTCATCGCAATGGACCATGACATATGTCATCACAATGCTCCCTGACACCTGTCTTCACAATACTCCATGCCCTTGTCATCACAATGCACCATGTCCACTGTAATCACAATAATCTATGAAACTTGTCAGACCAATGCTCCATGCCCCTGTCATCACAATGCTCCATGCCCTTGTCATCACAATGCTCCATTACCCCTGTAATCTCAATGCTCCGTGACTCCAGTCATCACAATGCTTCATAACGTTTGTCATCACAACGGTCCAGGCCCGCGTCATCACAAGGCTCTGTGACCTTTGTAACCACAATGCTCCATGAACTTTTCATCACAATGCTCCGTGACCCTTGTCATCACAATGCTCCATGTCTTTGTCACAACAATGCTCCATGACCCTTGTCATCACAAAGTGCCATGCGTTTTTCATCAGAGTGATCCACAACCTTGTCATCGCTATGCTCCATAAACATTCTAATCACAATGCTCCATGCACTTTTCATCCAAATGGTCTCTCACATGAGATATCACAATGTTCCATCACTAGTCATCACCATCCTCCCTCACCCCAGTTATCATAATGTTCCATGACCCCTGTCATCAAAATGCTACATCCCCTTATCAGCACAATGTTCCATGACTGCTGACATCACAGTGTTCCATAACGCCTGTCATCAAAATGCTCCATGACCCCTTTCATCCCAAAGCACCATGACCCCTGTCATCACAATGCTCCGTGACTCCAGTCATCACAATGCTTCATAACGTTTGTCATCACAACGGTTCATGCCCGCCTCATCACAAGACTCTGTGACCTTTGTAAGCACAATGCTCCATGAACTTTTCATCACAATGCTCCGTGACCCTTGTCATCCCAATGCTCCATGTCTTTGTCACAACAATCCTACATGACCATTGTCATCACAATGTGCCATCCGTTTTTCAACACAATGATCCACAACTTTGTCATCGCTATGCTCCATAAACCTTGTAATCACAATGATCCATGCAATTCTCATCCAAATGCTCTCTCACATGAGATATCACAATGTACCATCACTTGTCATCACAATCCTCCCTCACCCCTGTTATCACAAGTTTCCATGACCCCTGTCATCACAATGCTACATCCCCTTATCAGCACAATGTTCCATGACCCCTGACATCACAGTGTTCCATAACGCCTGTCATCAAAATGCTCCATGACCCCTTTCATCCCAAAGATCCATGATCCCTGGCATCACAATGCTCCGTGACTCCAGTCATCACAATGTTTCATAACGTTTCTCATCACAATGGTCCATGCCGGCGTCATCACAAGGCTCTGTGACCTTTGTAACCAAAATGCTCCATGAACATTTCATCACAATTCTCTGTGACCCTTGTCATCACAATGCTCCATGTCTTTGTCAGAACAATGCTCCATGACCATTGTCTTCAAAATGTGCCACGCACATTTCATCACAATGGTCCACAACCTTGTCACTGCAATGCTCCATAAACATTGTAATCACAATGGTCCATGCACTGCTCATCAAAATGCTCACTCACCAGTGATTTCACAGTGTTCTATCACTAGTCATCACAATTCTCCCTCACCCCTGTAATCACAATGTTCCATGACACTGTCATCACACTGCTACATCCCCTTATCATCACAATGTTCCATGACCACTGTCAGCAAAATGCTCCATGACCCTTTTCATCCCAAAGCTCCAAGACCCCTGGCATCACAATGTTCTATAACCCCTGCAATCAAAATGTTCCATTACACTATTCATCAAATTGCTGCATGACCCGGTCATCAAAATGCTCCCTGCCCTTCTCATCACAATGCACCATGCCCTTGTCATCAAAATGCTCCATGTCATTGTCATCACAATGCTCCATGAACCCTCTCATCACATTGCTCAATGCCCTTGTCATCACAAAGCTCCATGACATTTGTCATCACAATGCTCGATGCCCATCTCATCTCAATGGTCCATACCCTTGTCATTACAATCCGGCATGACCCATGTAACATAGTGTTCCGTACCCTTGTCATCACAATGCTCCATGCCCACTCTCATCACAATAATCCATGAAACATTTCAGACCAATGTTCCATGCCGTTCTCATCACCGTGCTCCATTACCCCTGTCATAACAATGCACCATGACACCTGCCATCACAATGTTCCACAGCCAAGTCATCACAATGTTCTATGACACTTGTCATCACAATGCTGAAGACCCCTGTAATCACAATGATCCATGCCTTTGTCATCACAAAGCTCCATGACGCATGTCATCAGAATGTTCCATGGACTTCTCATCACAATGCTCCATGCCCTTGTCAACACAATGCTCCAAGACCCCTGTAAACACAATGCTCCATCTCCATTTTCATCTCAATGCTCCATGAAACCTGTCATCACAATGCACCATGCCCATCATCATAATGCTTCAGGCTATTGTCATCACAATGAAATCAATATTCTCCATGACCTCTGTCATCATAATGCTCCAAACCCTTGTGATCACAATGTTCCATAACACTTATCATCACAACACCCCATGACGCTCATCATCACAATTATCCATGGTCTTCTCATCACAATGCTCCATGATCTTTGTCATCACAATGCTCAATACACTTATCATCACAATGCTCCCTGACACTTGTCGTCAGTATGCTCCTTGAACCCTGTCATGACAAGGATCCATGCCATTTTCATCCCAATGATCCATGCCCTTTTCATCACAATGCTCCAAGATCCCTGTAATCACAATGCTCCATGCCCTTGTCATCACAAAACTCCATGACGCATATCATCAGAATGCTCCATGACCTTCCCATCACAATGCTCCATGCCCTAGTCATCACAGTGCTCCAAGACCCCTGTAATCACAATGCTCCATGCCTCTTTTCATCAGAATTCTCCATGAGACTTGTCATGACAAGTCTCAATGGTCTTCTCATCACTATGCTCCAGGACCTTGTCATCACAATGCACCATGACCTCTGTCATCACAATAATCCATGAATATTTTCAGCCCAATGCTCCACGATCTACTCATCACAATGCTCCATGGCCAATATCATCACAATGCTCCATGACAACTCTCATCACAGTGCTCCAAACTCTTGTGATCACAGTGTTCCATAACACTTGTCATCACAACGCTCCATGATGCCTGTCATCACAATACTCCATGCCCTTTTCATCACAATGCTCCATGACTTTTGTCATCACAATTCTCAATACACTTGTCATCACAATGCTCCCTGACACTTGTGATCAGTATGCTCCTTGAAACCTGTCACGAAAAGGCTCCATGCCGCTTTCATTGCAAGGCCCCATGCCGTTTTCATCACAATGCTCCATGCCATTGTCTTCAAAATACTCCACAAGTTTGTCACCAGAATGCTCCATGACCCTTGTCATCACAATGCTCCATGAACTTTTCATCACAATGCTCTTTGATCCTTGTCATCACAATTCTCTATGCCTTTCTCAGCACAATGCTCAATGACCCTTGTCATCACAATGCTCCATGCACTTGTCAGCACAGTGCACCATGACACATGTCATCACAATGCACCATGCGCTTATCATCACTGTGCTCCACAATCTTGTCATCACAATGCTCCATAAAATTTGTCATCACAATGCTCCATGCACTTCTCATCCAAATGCTCTCTCACCACTGATATCACAATGCTACATCACTATTTGTCACAATACTCACTCACCCCTGTCATCACAATGATCCATGACTCCTGTTATCACAATGCTACGTGCACTTATCATCACAATGTTCGATGACCCATGACATCACAAATTTCCATAATGCCTGTCATCAAAATGCTGCATGACCCTTTTCATCCTAAAGCTCCATGACCCTTAGCATTAAAATGTTCTATAACCCATGTCATCAAAATGTTCCATTAAACTTTTCATCAAATTACTGCATGAACCTCTCACCAAAATGCTCCCTGCCCTTCTCATCACAATGCACCACACACTTGTCATAAAAATGCTCCATGACCATTGTCATCACAAAGCTCAATGACCCTTGGCATCACAATGCTCCATGTCATTGTCATCACAATGCTCCATGAACCCTCTCATCACATTGCTCCATGCCCCTGTCATCACACATCTCCATGACTCTTGTCATCACAATGCTCGATGCCCTTCTCATCACAATGCTCCATGCCCTTGTCATTACAATCCCCCATGACCCATGTATCACCTTGTACGGTGCCCTTGTCATCACAATGCTCCATGCCCACTCTCATCACAATAATCCATGAAACATTTCAGACCAATGCTCAATGCCCTTCTCATCACAATGCTCCATTACCTCTGTCATATCTATGCTCCATGACCCCTGCCATCACAATGTTCCACGGCCTTGCCATCACAAGGCTCCATGACCCTTGTCATCACAATGCTACAAGATACCTCTAATGACAATTCTACATGCCCTTGTCATCACAGAGCTCCGTGACGCATGTCATCAGAATGTTTCATGGACTTCTCCTCACAGTGCTCAAAGCCCATGTCATCACAATGCTCCATGCACCTTTTAATCAGAATGCTCCACGAGATATGTCATCAAAAGTCTCCATGGTCTTCTCATCACAATGCTCCAGGAACTTGTCATCACCATGCTCCATTCCCTTGTCATCACAATCCTCCATGACCACTGTCATCACAATACTCCACGAATATTTTCAGCCCAATGCTCCATGACATTCTCATCACAATGCTCCATGACCAATATCATCACAATGCTCCATGACCCCTGCCATCACTACACTCCATGACACCTGACAACACAATGATCCGGGACTCTTGTCATCACAATGCTCCAAGACCCCTGTAATCACAATGCTCCATGACCCCTGTCATCACAATACTCCATGAACATTTTCAGCCCAATTCTCCATGACCCTTGTCATCACAATGATCCATGCCCTTGTCATCCCTATGCTCCATGACCCCTGTATTCACAATGCTCCGTGACGCTTGTTATCACAGTGCTCCATGACACCTGTTATCACAATGCTCCATGTCTTTGTCAGCAAAATGCTACATGACCTTGTCATTACAATGCTCTATGCGCTTGTCATCACAAAACTCCATTACCATTGTCATCACAATCCTCCATGAACCTTGGGATCACTTTTCTTCTTCCCCTTGTCATCACAATGCTCCATGCTCCTTGAAATCAAAATGATCCATGACCGCTGTCATCACAATGCTTCAAACCCTTGTGATCACAATGTTCCATAACACTTGTCATCACAACTCACCATGATAGCTGTCATCACAATACTCCATGCCCTTTTCATCACAATGCTCCATGACCTTTGTCATCACAATTCTCAATACAGTTGTCATCACAGTGCTCCCTGACACTTGTCATCAGAATGCTCCTTAAAACCTGTCACGAAAAGGCTCCATGTCTTTTTCATCACAAAGCCCCATGCAATTTTCATCACAATGCTTCATGCCATTGTCATCAACATACTCCACAAGCTTGTCATCAGAATGCTCCATGACCCTTGTCATCAAAATTCTCCATGCACTTGTCAGCACAATGCTCCCTGAACCTTGTCATCACAATGCTCCAAGCCATTGTCATCACAATGCTCCATTACCTTTGTCATCATAATCCTCCATGACACTTGGCATCAGAATGCTCCATGCCATTGTCATCACAATGGGCCATTACATATGTCATCACAATGTTCCCTGACACCTCTCTTCACAATACTGCATGACCTGGTCATCACAATGCTCCATGCCCTTGTCATCACAATGCGCCATTTCCACTGTCATCACAATAATCTCTGAAACTTATTAGAGCAATGCACCATGCGCTTTTCATCACAATGCCCCATGACCCCTGTCATCAAAATGCTCCGTGACTCCAGTCATCACAATGTTTCATAACGTTTGTCATCAGAATGGTCCATGCCCGCGTCAACACAAGGCTCTGTGACATTTGTAACCACAATGCTCCATGAATATTTCATCACAAAGCTCCGTGAACCTTATCATCACAATGCTCCATGTCTTTGTCAGAACAATGGTCCATGATCCTTGTCATCACAATGTGCCATGTCCTTTTCATCACAATGATCCACAACCTTGTCATCGCTATGCTCCATAAACCTTGTAATCACAATGCTCCATGCACTTCTCATCCAAGTGCTCTCTCACATGAGATATCACAATGTTCCATCACTAGTCATCACAATCCTCCCTCACCCGAG
The DNA here is from genome assembly GCF_964341445.2 of Mesoplodon mirus. Taxonomy (NCBI): domain Eukaryota; kingdom Metazoa; phylum Chordata; class Mammalia; order Artiodactyla; family Ziphiidae; genus Mesoplodon; species Mesoplodon mirus. The sequence continues at coordinate 58,834 of NW_028294956.1, read as the reverse complement.
TTATCACAATGTTCCATGACCCCTGTCATCACAATGCTACAACCCCTTATCAGCAAAATGTTCCATGACCCCTGACATCACAATGTTCTATAACCACTGTCATCAAAATGTTCCATTAAAATTTTCATCAAATTGCTGCATGACAATGTCATCAAAATGCTCCCTGCCCTTCTCAACACAATGCACCACACCCTTGTCATCAAAATGCTCCATGAACTTTGTCATCACAAAGCTTCATGACCCATGGCATCACAATGCTCCATGACATTGCCATCACAATGCTCCATGAACCCTCTCATCACATTGCTCCATGCCTTTGTCAACACACATCTCCATGACACTTGTCATCACAATGCTCGATGCCCTTCTCATCACAAGGCTCCATGCCCTTGTCATTACAATCCCCCATGACCCATGTATCACAGTGTACCGTGCCCTTCGCATCACAATGCTCCATGCACACTCTCATCACAATAATCCATGAAACATTTCAGACCAATGTTCAATGCCCTTCTCATCACAATGCTCCATTACCTCTGTCATAACAATGCTCCATGACCCCTGCCATCACAATGCTCCACGGCCTTGTCATCACAAGGCTCCATGACCCTTGCCATCACAATGCTCCAAAACCACTGTAATCACAATGCTCCATGCCCTTGTCATCACAAAGCTCCATGACGCATGTCATCAGAATGTTCCATGGACTTCTCCTGAGATTGCTCCATGCCCTTGTCATCACAATGCTCCAAGACCCCTGTAATCACAATGCTCCATGCCTCTTTTCATCAGAATGCTCCATGAGACTTGTCATCACAAGTCTCCATGGTCATCTCATCACAATGCTCCAGTACCTTGTCATCACCATGCTCCATTCCCTTGTCATCACAATGCTCCATGACACCTGGCATCACAATACTCCATGAACATTTTCAGCCAAATGCTCGATGACCTTCTAATCACAATGCTCAATGGCAAATATCATCAAAATGCTCCATGACCACTGTCATCACAACACTCCATGACACCTGACAACACAATGATCCGGGACTCTTGTCATCACAATGCTCCAAGACCCCTGTAATCACAATGCTCCATGACCCCTGTCATCACAATACTCCATGAACATTTTCAGCCCAATGATCCATGACCCTTGTCATCACAATGATCCATGCCCTTGTCATCCCAATGCTCCATGACCCCTGTATTCACAATGCTCCATGACGCTTGTCCTTACAGTGCTCCACGACACATGTCATCACAATGCTCCATGCCTTTGTCAGCAAAATGCTACATGACCTGGTCATTACAATGCTCTATGTGCTTGTCATCACAATACTCCATTACCATTGTCATCACAATCTTCCACGAACCTTGGGATCACATTGCTTCATGCCCTTGTCATCAAAATGCTCCATGCTCCTTGAAATCAAAATGATCCATGACCTTTGTCATCACAATGCTCCAAACCCTTGTGATCACAATGTTCCATAACACTTGTCATCAGAACTCACCATGATGCCTGACATCACAATACTCCATGCCTTTTTCATCACAATGCTCCATGACCTATGTCATCACAATTCTCAATACACTTGTCATCACAATGCTCCCTGACACTTGTCGTCAGAAAGCTCCTTGAACCCTGGCATGAAAAGGCTCCATGCATTTTTCATCACAAAGCCCCTTGCCATTTTCATCACAATGCTCCATGCCATTGTCATCAAAATACTCCACAAGCTTGTCATCAGAATGCTCAATGCCATTGTCATCAAAATTCTCCATGCACTTGTCAGCACAATGCTCCCTGACCCTTGTCATCACAATGCTCCAAGCCATTGTCATCACAATGCTCCATTACCTTTGTCATCAGAATCCTCCATGACACTTGGCATCAGAATGCTCCATGCCATTGTCATCACAATGGGCCATTACATATGTCATCACAATGCTCCCTGACACCTCTCTTCACAATACTGCATGACCTGGTCATCACAATGCTCCATGCCCTTGTCATCACAATGCGCCATTCCCACTGTCATCACAATAATCTCTGAAACTTATTAGAGCAATGCTCCATGCGCTTTTCATAACAATGCCCCATGACCCCTGTCATCACAGTGCTCCGTGACTCCAGTCATCACAATGTTTCATAACTTTTGTCATCAGAATGGTCCATGCCCGCGTCAACACAAGGCTCTGTGACATTTGTAACCACAATGCTCCATGAATATTTCATCACAAGACTCCGTGAACCTTGTCATCACAATGCTCCATGTCTTTGTCAGAACAATGGTCCATGACACTTGTCATCACAATGTGCCATGTCCTTTTCATAACAATGATCCACAACCTTGTCATCGCTATGCTCCATAAACCTTGTAATCACAATGCTCCATGCACTTCTCATCCAAGTGCTCTCTCACATGAGATATCACAATGTTCCATCACTAGTCATCACAATCCTCCCTCAGCCCAGTTATCACAATGTTCCATGACCCCTGTCATCACAATGCTACATCCCCTTATCAGCAAAATGTTCCATGACCCCTGACATCACAAAGTTCTATAACCCCTGTCATCAAAATGTTCCATTAAAATTTTCATCAAATTGCTGCATGACAATGTCATCAAAATGCTCCCTGCCCTTCTCAACACAATGAACCACACCCTTGTCATCAAAATGCTCCATGAACTTTGTCATCACAAAGCTCCATGACCCTTGGCATCACAATGCTCCATGACATTGCCATCACAATGCTCCATGAACCCTCTCATCACATTGCTCCATGCCCATGTCATCACACATCTCCATGACACTTGTCATCACAATGCTCGATGCCCTTCTAATCACAAGGCTCCTTGCCCTTGTCATTACAATCCCCCATGACCCATGTATCACAGTGTACCGTGCCCTTCTCATCACAATGCTCCATGCCCACTCTCATCACAATAATCCATGAAACATTTCAGACCAATGTTCAATGCCCATCTCATCACAATGCTCCATTACCTCTGTCATAACAATGTTCCATGACTCCTGCCATCACAATGCTCCACGGACTTATCATCACAAGGCTCCATGACCCTTGTCATCAAAATGCTCCAAAACCACTGTAATCACAATGCTCCATGCTCTTGTCATCACAAAGCTCCATGACGCATGTCATCAGAATGTTCCATGGACTTCTCCTGAGAGTGCTCCATGCCCTTGCATCACAATGCTCCAAGACCCCTGTAATCACAATGCTCCATGCCTCTTTTCATCAGAATGCTCCATGAGACTTGTCATCACAAGTCTCTATGGTCATCTCATCACAATGCTCCAGTACCTTGTCATCACCATGCTCCATTCCTTTGTCATCACAATGCTCCATGACACCTGGCATCACAATACTCCATGAACATTTTCAGCCAAATGCTCCATGACCTTCTAATCACAATGCTCCATTGCAAATATCATCAAAATTCTCCATGACCACTGTCATCACAACACTCCATGACACCTGACAACACAATGATCCGGGACTCTTGTCATCACAATGCTCCAAGACCCCTGTAATCACAATGCTCCATGACCCCGGTCATCACAATACTCCATGAACATTTTCAGCCCAATGATCCATGACCCTTGTCATCACAATGATCCATGCCCTTGTCATCCCAATGCTCCATGACCCCTGTATTCACAATGCTAGATGACGCTTGTCCTCACAGTGCTCCATGACACATGTCATCACAATGCTCCATGCCTTTGTCAGCAAAATGCTACATGACACTGTCCTTACAATGCTCTATGCACTTGTCATCAAAATACTCCATTACCATAGTCATCACAATCCTCCATGAACATTGGGATCCCATTGCTTCATGCCCTTGTCATCACAATGCTCCATGCTCCATGAAATCAAAATGATCCATGACCCCTGTCATCACAATGCTCCAAACCATTGTGATCACAATGTTCCGTAACACTTGTCATCACAACGCTCCATATTGCCTGTCATCACAATACTCCATGCCCTTTTCATCACAATGCTCCATGACCTTTGTCATCACAATTCTCAATACACTTGTCATCACAATGCTCCCTGACACTTGTCATCAGAATGCTCCTTGAACCCTATCACGGAAAGGCTCCATGCCACTTTCATCACAATGCCCCATGCGGTTTTCATCACAATGCTCCATGTCATTGTCATCAAAATACTCCACAAGCTTATCATCAAAATGCTCCATGACGCTTGTCATCACAATTCTCCATGCACTTGTCAGCACAATTCTCCAAGCCATTGTCATCACAATGCTCCATTACCTTTGTCATCAGAATCCTCCAAGACACTTGGCATCACAATGCTCCATGCCGTTGTCATCACAATGCCCCATTACATATGTCATCACAATGCTCCCTGACACCTCTCTTCACAATACTGCATGACCTGGTCATCACAATGCTCCATGCCCTTGTCATCACAATGCGCCATTCCAAATGTCATCACAATAATCCATGAAACTTATTAGACCAATGCTCCATGCCTTTGTCATCACAAAGCTCCATGCCCTTGTTATCACAATGTTCCAAGACCCCTGTAATCAGAATGCTCCATGCCCCTTTTCATCAGTATGCTCCATGAGTCTTGTCATCGCAAGGCTTCATGGTTTTCTCATCAAAATGATCCAGGAACTTGTCATCACAATGCTTCACGACATTGTCATGATACTTATCCATGGCCGTTGTCATCATAATGCTCCAAGCCCTAGTCATCACAATGCTCCATTATATTTGTCATCACAATCCTCCATTACATTTGGCATCACAATGCTCCCTGCCATTGTCATCGCAATGGACCATGACACATGTCATCACCATGCTCCCTGACACCTGTCTTCACAATACTACATTCCCTTGTCATCACAATGCTCCATACCCTTGTCATCACAATGCACCATGTCCACTGTCATCACAATAATCTATGTAACTTCTCAGACCAATGCTCCATGCCCTTGTCATCACAATGCTCCATGCCCTTGTCATCAAAATGCTCCATGATCCCTGTCATCACAACGCTCCCTGACTCCAGTCATCACAATGCTTCATAACATTTGTCATCACAAAGGTCCATGCCCACGTCACCACAAGGCTCTGAGACCTTTGTAACCACAATGCTCCATGAACTTTTCATCACAATGATCTCTGACACTTGTCATCACAAAGCTCCATGCCTTTGTCAGAACAATACTCCATGACCCTTGTCATCACAATGTGCCATGCACTTTTCATCAAAATGATCCACAACGTTGTCATCGCTATGCTCCATAAACATTGTAATCACAATGCTCCATGCACTTCTCATCCAAATGCTCTCTCACATGAGATATCACAATGTTCCATAACTAGTCATCATAATCCTCCCTCACCCGTGTAATCACAATGTTCCATGACCCCTGACATCAAAATGTTCCATAACCCCTGTCATCAAAATGCTCCATGACCCATTTCATCCCAAAGCTTCATGACCCCTGGCATCACAGTGTTCTATAACCCCTGTCAACAAAATGTTCTATGACAATTTTCATCAAATTGCTGCATGACCCTGTCATCAAGAAGCTCCCTGCCCTTCTCATCACAATGCACCACACCCTTGTCATCAAAATACTCAATGACCTTTTTCATCACAAAGCTCCATGACCCTAGGCATCACAATGCTCCTTGCCATTGTCATCAAAATGCTCCATGAACCCTCTCATCATATTGCTACATGCCCTTGTCATCACAAACCTCCATGACACATGTCATCACAATTCTCGAAGCCCGTCCCATCACAATGCTCCATGCGCTTGTTATTACAATCGCCAATGTCCCATTTTTCACAGTGTACCGTGCCCTTGTCATCACAATGCTCCATGCACACTCTCATCACAATAATCCATGAAACATTTCAGACAAATGCTCAATGCCCTTCACATCACAATGCTCCATTACATCTGTCATAACAATGCTCCATGACCACTGCCATCACAATGTTCCACGGCCTTGTCATCAGAAGGCTCCATGACCCTTGTCATCACAATCCTCCAAGACCACTGTAATCACGATGCTCCATGCCCTTGTCATCACAAAGCTCCATGGCGCATGTCATCAGAATGTTCCATGGCCTTCTCCTCACAGTGCTCCATGCCCTTGTCATCACAATGCTCCAATACCCCTGTAATCACAATGCTCCATGCCCTTTTTCATCAAAATGCTCCTAGAGACTTGTCATCACAAGTCTCCATGGTCATCTCATCACAATCCTCCAGGAACTTGTCATCACCATGCTCCATTCCCTTGTCATCACAAAGCTCCATGACCACTGTCATCACAATACTCCATGAACATTTTCAGCCCTATGCTCCATGACATTCTCATCTCAATGCTCCATGACAAATATCATCACAATGCTCCATAACCACTGTCATCACAACACACCATGACACCTGACAACACAATGATCCGGGACTCTTGTCATCACAATGCTCCATGACACCTGTCATCACAATACTCCATGAACATTTTCAGCCCAATGCTCCTTGACACTTGTCATCACAATGATCCATGCCCTTGTCATCCCTATGCTCCATGACCCCTGTATTCACAATGCTCCGTGATGCTTGTCATCACAGTGCTCCATGACACCTGTCATCACAAATCTCCATGCCTTTGTCAGCAAAATGCTACATGACCTTGTCATTACTAAGCTCTATGCGCTTGTCATCACAATACTCCATTACCATTGTCATCACAGTCCTCCAAGAAATTTGGGATCGCATTGCTTCATGCCCTAGTCCTCACAATGCTCCATGCTCCTTGAAATCAAAATGATCCATGACCTCTGTCATCGCAATGCTCCAAAACCTTGTGATCACAATGTTTCATAACACTTTTCATCACAACGCTCCATGATGCCTGTCATCACAGTACTCCATGCCCTTGTCATCACAATGCTCCATGCCCTTGTTATCACAAGGTTCCAAGACCCCTGTAATCAGAATGCTCCATGCCCCTTTTCATCAGTATGCTCCATGAGGCCTGTCATCACAAGGCTCCATGGATTTCTCATCACAATTCTCCAGGACAATGTCATCACAATGCTTCACGACATTGTCATGAAAATTCTCAATGGCCCTTGTCATCATAATGCTCCAAGCCCTAGTCATCACAATGCTCCATTATATTTGTCATCACAATCCTCCATTACATTCGGCATAACAATGCTCCATGCCATTGTCATCGCAATGGACCATGACATATGTCATCACAATGCTCCCTGACACCTGTCTTCACAATACTCCATGCCCTTGTCATCACAATGCTCCATGCCCTTGTCATCACAATGAAACATGTCCACTGTCATCACAATAATCTATGAAACTTGTCAGACCAATGCTCCATGCCCCTGTCATCACAAAGCTCCATGCCCTTGTCATCACAATGCTCCATTACCCCTGTAATCTCAATGCTCCGTGACTCCAGTCATCACAATGCTTCATAACGTTTGTCATCACAACGGTCCATGCCCGGGTCATCACAAGGCTCTGTGACCTTTGTAACCACAATGCTCCATGAACTTTTCATCACAATGCTCCGTGACCCTTGTCATCTCAATGCTCCATGTGTTTGTCACAACAATGCTCCATGACCCTTGTCATCAAAAAATGCCATGTGCTTTTCATCAGAGTGATCCACAACCTTGTCATCGCTATGCTCCATAAACCTTCTAATCACAATGCTCCATGCACTTTTCATCCAAATGGTCTCTCACATGAGGTATCACAATGTTCCATCACTAGTCATCACAATCCTCCCTCACCCCAGTTATCATAATGTTCCATGACCCCTGTCATCAAAATGCTACATCCCCTTATCAGCACAATGTTCCATGACTGCTGACATCACAGTGTTCCATAACGCCTGTCATCAAAACGCTCCATGACCCCTTTCATCCCAAAGCACCATGACCCTTGTCATCACAATGCTCCATGTCTTTGTCACAACAATGCTCCATGACCCTTGTCATCACAATGTGCCATGCGTTTTCAATCACAATGATCCACAACTTTGTCATCGCTATGCTCCATAAACCTTGTAATCACAATGATCCATGCAATTCTCATCCAAATGCTCTCTCACATGAGATATCACAATGTACCATCACTTGTCATCAGAATCCTCCCTCACCCCTGTTACCACAATTTTCCATGACCCCTGTCATCACAATGCTACATCCCCTTATCAGCACAATGTTCCATGATCCCTGACATCACAATGTTCAATAACCCCTGTCATCAAAATGCTCCATGACCCTGTCCATCCCAAAGCTCCATGACACCTGGCATCACAATGTTCTATAACCCCTGTCATCAAAATGTTCCATTACAATTTTCATCAAATTACTGCATGAACCTTTCATCAAAATGCTTCCTGCCCTACTCATCACAATGCACCACACACTTGTCATCAAAATGCTCCATGACTTTTGTCATCACAAAGCTCCATGACACTTGTCATCACAATGCTCGATGCCCTTCTCATCACAATGCTCCATGCCCTTGTCATTACAATCCCCCATGACCCATGTATCACAGTGTACGTGCCCTTGTCATCACAATGCTCCATGCCCACTCCCATCACAATAATCCATGAAACATTTCAGACCAATGCTCAATGCCCTACTCATCACAATGCTCCATTACAACTGTCATAACAATGCTCCATGACCCCTGCCATCACAATGTTCCATGGCCTTGTCATCACAAGGCTCCATAACCCTTGTCATCACAATGCTCCAAGACCTCTGTAATCACAATGCTCCATGCCCTTGTCATCACAAAGCTCCATGACGCATATTATCAGAATGTTCCATGGCCTTCTCCTCACAGTGCTCCATGCCCTTGTCATCACAATGCTCCAAGACCCCTGTAATCACAATGCTCCATGCCTCTTTTCATCAGAATGCTCCTAGAGACTTGTCATCACAAGTCTCCATGGTCATCTCATCACAATGCTCCAGGAACTTGTCATCACCATGCTCCATTCCCGTGTCATCACAATGCTCCATGACCACTGTCATCACAATACTCCATGAATATTTTCAACCATATGCTCCATGACCTTCCCATCACAATGCTCCATAACCAATATCATCACAATGCTCCATGACCACTGTCATCACAACATTCCATGACACCTGACAACACAATGATCCGGGACTCTTGTCATCACAATGCTCCATGACCCCTGTCATCACAATACTCTTTGAACATTTTCAGCCCAATGCTCCATGACACTTGTCATCACAATGATCCATGCCCTTGTCATCCCTATGCTCCATGACCCCTGTATTCACAATGGTCCGTGATGCTTGTCATCACAGTGCTTCATGACACCTGTCATCACAAAGCTCATGTCTTTGTCAGCAAAATGCTACATGACCTTGTCATTACAATGCTCTATGCGCTTGTCATCACAATACTCCATTACCATTGTCATCACAATCCTCCATGAATCTAGGGATCGCATTGCTTCAAGCCCTAGTCAACACAATGCTCCATGCTCCTTGAAATCAAAATGATACATGACCTCTGTCATCGCAATGCTCCAAAACATTGTGATCACCATGTTCCATAACACTTGGCATCTCAACGCTCCATGATGCCTGTCATCACAATACTCCATGCCCTTGTCATCACAATGCTCCATGCCCTTGTTACCACAATGTTCCAAGACCCCTGTAATCAGAATGCTCCATGCCCCTTTTCATCAGTATGCTCCATGAGACCTGTCATCACAAGGCTCCATGGTTTTCTCATCACAATTCTCCAGGACAATGTCATCACAATGCTTCACGACATTGTCATGAAAATTCTCAATGGCCATTGTCATCATAATGCTCCAAGCCCTAGTCATCACAAAGCTCCATTATATTTGTCATCACAATCCTCCATTACATTTGGCATCACAATGCTCCATGCCACTGACATCGCAATGGACCATGACATATGTCATCACAATGCTCCCTGACACATGTCTTCACAATACACCATGCCCTTGTCATCACATTGCTTCATGCCCTTGCCATCACAATGCTCCATGCTCCTTGAAATCAAAATGATCCATGACCTCTGTCATCACAATGCTCCAAACCCTTGTGATCACAATATTCCATAACACTTTTCATCACATCGCTCCATGATTCCTGTCATCACAATACTCCATGCCCTTTTCATCACAGTGCTCCATGACCATTGTCATCAAAATTCTCAATGAACTTGTCATCACAATGCTCCCTGACACGTGTCGTCAGAATGCTCCTTGAACCCTGTCACGAAAAGGCTCCATGCCTTTTTTTCACAAAGCCCCATTCAATTTTCATCACAATGCTCCGTGCCATTGTCATCAAAATACTCCACAAATTTGTCATTATAATGCTCCATGACCATCGTCATCACAATTCTCCATGCACTTGTCAGCACAATGCTCCCTGACCCTTGTCATCACAATGCTCCAAACCATTGTCATCACAATGCTCCATTACCTTTGTCATCAGAATCCTCCATGACACTTGGCATCACAATGCTCCATGCCATTGTCATCACAATGCCCCATTACATATGTCATCTCAATGCTCCCTGACACCTCTCTTCACAATATTGCATGACCTGGTCATCGCAATTTTCCATGCCCTTGTCATCACAATGCGCCATTCCAACTGTCATCACAATAATCCATGAAACTTATTAGACCAATGCTCGATGCCCTTGTCATCACAAAACTCCATGCCCTTGTTATCACAATGTTCCAAGACCCCTGCAATCAGAATGCTCCATGCCCCTTTTCATCAGTATGCTCCATGAGACTTGTCATCACAGGGATCCATGGTTTTCTCATCACAATGCTCCAGGAACTTGTCATCACAATGCTTCACGACATTGTCATGAAAATTCTCAATGGCCCTTGTCATCATAATGCTCCAAGCCCTAGTCATCACAATGCTCCATTATATTTGTCATCACAATCCTCCATTACATTTGGCATCACAATGCTCCATGCCATTGTCATCGCAATGGACCATGACATATGTCATCTCAATGCTCCCTGACACCTGTCTTCACAATAGTCACTGGCCTTCTCATCACAATGTTCCATGCCCTTGTCATCACAATGCACCATGTCCACTGTCATCACAATAATCTAGGAAACATGACAGACCAATGTTCCATTCCCCTGCCATCACAATGCTCCATGCCCTTGTCATCAAAATTCTCCATGACCCCTGTCATCACAACGCTCCCTGACTCCAGTCATCACAATGCTTCATAACGTTTGTCATCACAACGGTCCATGCCCGTGTCATCACAACGCTCTGTGACATTTGTAACCACAATGCTCCATGAACATTTCATCACAATGCTCCGTGAACGTTCTCATCACAATGCTCCATGTCTTTGTCAGAACAATGCTCCATGACCCTTTTCATCACAATGTTCCATGTGATTTTCATCACCGTGATCCACAATCTTGTCATTGCTATGCCCCATAAACATTGTAATCACAATGCTCCATGCACTTTTCATCCAAATGCTCTCTCACATGAGATATCACAATGTTCCATCACTAGTCATCACACTCCGCCCTCACCCCTGTAATCACAATGTTCCATGACCCCTGTCATCACAATGCTACATCCCCTTATCAGCACAATGTTCCATGACACCTGACATCACAATATTCCATAACCCCTGTCATCAAAGTGCTCCTTGACCCATTTCATCCCAAAGCTCCATGACCCCTGGCATCACAATGTTGTATAACCCCTGTCAACAAAATGTTCAATTACACTTTTCATCAAATTGCTGCATGACCCTGTCATCAAAATGCTCCCTGCCCTTCTCATAACAATGAACCACACCCTTGGCATCAATATGCTCCATGACCTTTGTCATCACAAAGCTCAATGACCCTTGGAATCACAATGCTCCATGCCATTGTCATCACAAAGCTCCATGACGCATGTCATCAGAATGTTCCATGGCCTTCTCCTCACAGTGCTCCATGCCCTTGTCATCACAATGCTCCATGACCCCTGTATTCAAAATGCACCGTGATGCTTGTCATCACAATGCTCCATGCCTTTGCAAGCAAAATGCTACACGACCTTGTCATTACAATGATCTATGCACTTGTCATCACAATACTCCATTACCAATGTCATCACAATCCTCCAAGATCCTTGGGTTCCCATTGCTTCATGCCATAGTCATCACAATGCTCCATGCTCCTTGAAATCAAAATGATCCATGATCTCTGTCATCGCAATGCTCCAAACACTTGTGATCACAATGTTCCATAACACTTGTCATCACAACGCTCCATGATGCCTGTCACCACAATACTCCATGCCCTTGTCATCACAATGCTCCATGACCCTTTTCATCACAAAGTGCCATGTGTTTTTCATCACAGTGATCCACAACGTTGTCATCGCTATGCTCCATAAACCTTGTAATCACAATGCTCCATGCACTTCTCATCCAAATGCTCTCTCACATGAGATATCACAATGTTCCATCACAAGTCATCACAATCCTCCCTCACACCAGTTATCACAATGTTCCATGACCCCTGTCATCCCAATGCTACATTCCCGTATCAGCACAATGTTCCCTGACCCCTGACATCACAATGTTCCATAATGCCTGTCATCAAAATGTTCCATGACACTTTTCATCCCAAAGCTCCATGACCCCTGGCATCACAATGTTCTATAACCCTTGTCATCAAAAGGTTCCATTACACTTTTCATCAAATTGCTGCATGACCCTGTCATCAAAATGCTCCCTGCCATTCTCATCACAATGCACCACACACTTGTCATCAAAATGCTCCATGACCTTTGTCATCACAAACCTCCATGACCCTCGGCATCACAATGCTCCATGTCATTATCATCACAATGTTCCATGAACCCTCTCATCACATTGCTCCATGCCCTTGTCATCACAAAGCTCCATGACACCTGTCATGACAATGCTCTATGCCCTTCTCATCACAATGCTCCATGCCCTTTTCATTACAAACCCCCATGACGCATGTATCACAGTGTACGTGCCCTTGTCATCACAATAATCCATGCCCACTCTCATCACAATAATCCATGAAACATTTCAGACCAATGCTCAATGCCCTTCTCATCACAATGCTCCATTACCTCTGTCATAACAATGCTCCATGACCCCTGCCATCACAATGTTCCAAGGCCTTGTCATCACAAGGCTCCATGACCCTTGTCATCACAATGATCCAAGACCCCTGTAATCACAATGCTCCATGCCATTGTCATCACAAAGCTCCATGACGCATGTCATCAGAATGTTCCATTGCCTTCTCCTCACAGTGCTCCATGCCCTTGTCATCACAATGCTCCAAGACCCCTGTAATCACAATGCTCCTTGCCCCTTTTCATCAGAATGCTCCATGAGACTTGTCATCACAAGTCTCCATGGTCTTCTCATCACAATGCTCCAGGACCTTATCATCACCACTCTCCATTCCCTTGTCATCACAATGCTCCATGACACCTGTCATCACAATATTCCATGAACATTTTCACCCCAGTGCTCCATGACCTTCTCATCACAATATGCCATGACCAATATCATCACAATGCTCCATGACCACGGTCATCACAACACTCCATGAAACCTGACAACACAATGATCCAGGACTCTTGTCATCACAATGCTCCAAGACCCCTGTAATCAGAATGCTCCATGACCCCTGTCACCACAATACTCCATGAACATTTTCATCCCAATGATCCATGACCCTTTTCTTCACAAGGATCTATGCCCTTTTCATCCCAATGCTCCGTGACCCTTGTATTCACAATGCTCCGTGACGCTTGTCATCACAGTTCTCCATGACACCTGTCATCACAATGCTCCATGACTTTGTCAGCAAAATGCTACATGACCGTGTCATTACAATGCTCTATGTGCTTGTCATCACCATACTCCATTACCATTGTCATCACAATCATCCATGAACATTGGGATCACATTGCTTCATGCCCTTGTCATCACAATGCTCCATGCTCCTTGAAATCAAAATGATCCATGAACTCTGTCATCACAATGCTCCAAACCCTTGTGATCACAATGTTCCATAACACTTATCTTCACAACGCTCCATGATGCCTGTCATCATAATACTCCATGCGCTTTTCATCACAATGCTCCATGACCATTGTCATCACAATTCTCAATACACTTGTCATCACAATGCTCCCTGACACTTGTCATCAGAATGCTCCTTGAACCCTGTCACGAAAAGGCTCCATGTCTTTTTCATCACAAAGCCCCATGTCATTTTCATCACAATGCTCCATGCCATTGTCATCAAAATACTCCACAAGGGGATATGGAAACATATGTATATGTATAACTGATTAAATTTGTTATAAAGAAAAAAATAAAATAAAATAAAATTTTAAAAAAATGAGCACAAGCAATAATGATAAGAGGACATTTTTGACCTAATCATTCAAAAAAAATATACTCCACAAGCTTGTCATCAGAATGCTCCAGACCATTGTCATCACAATTCTCCATGCACTTGTCAGCACAAAGCTCCCTGACCCTTGTCATCACAATGCTCCAAGCCATTGTCATCACAATGCTCCATTACCTTTGTCATCAGAATCCTCCATGACACTTGGCATCACAATGCTCCATGCCATTGTCATCACATTGGACCATTACATATGTCATCACAATGCTCCCTGACATCTCTCTGCACAATATTGCATGACCTGGTCATCACAATTCTCCATGCCCTTGTCATCACAATGCGCCATTCCTAATTTCATCACAATAATCCATGAAACTTATTAGAACAATGCTCCATGCCCTTGTCATCACAAAGCTCCATGCCCTTCTTATCACAATATTCCAAGACCCCTATAATCAGAATGCTCCAAGCCCCTTTACATTATTATGCTCCATGAGACTTGTCATCACAAGGTTCCATGGTTTTGTCATCACAATGCTCCAGGAACTTGTCATCACAATGCTTCACGACCTTGTCATGAAAATTTTCAATGGACCTTGTCATCATAATGCTCCAAGCCCTAACCATTACAATGCTCCTTTATATTTGTCATCACAATCCTCCATTACATTTGGCATCACAATGCTCCCTGCCATTGTCATCGCAATGGACCATGACATATGTCATCACAATGCTCTCTGACAACTCTCTTCAAAATACTCCATGACCTTCTCATCACAATGCTCCATGCCCTGGTCATCACAATGCACCATGTCCACTGTGATCACAATAATCTCTGAAAAGTGTAACCAAAACGCACCATGTCCCTGTCATCACAATGCTCCATGACCCCTGTCATCTCAGTGCTCCGTGACTCCAGTCATCACAATGCTTCATAACGTTTGTCATCACAACGGTCCATGCCCGCATCTTCACAAGGCTCTGTGACCTTTGTAACCACAATGCTCCATGAAATTTTCATCACAATACTCCGTGACACTTGTCATCACAATGCTCCATGCCTTTGTCAGAACAATGTTCCATGAGCCTTGTCATCACAATGTGCCACGCGTTTTTCATCACAATGATCCACAACCTTGTCATCGCTATGCTCTATAAATCTTGTATTTGCAATGCTCCATGCACTTCTCATCCAAATGTTCTCTCACCTGAGATATCACAATGTTCCATCACTAGTCATCACAATCCTCCCTCAACCCTGCAATCAAAATGTTCCATGACCCCTGACATCACAATATTCCATAACCACTGTCATCAAATTGCTTCATGACACTTTTCAGCCCAAGGCTCCTTGACCCATGGCATCACAGTGTTCTGTAACCAATGTCATCAAAATGTTACATTACACTTTTCATCAAATTGCTGCATGAACCTGTCATCAAAATGCTCCCTCTCCTTCTCATCACAATGCACCAGACCCTTGTCATCAAAATGCTCCATGACCGTTGTCATCACAAAGCTCCATGACGCTTGGCATCACAATGCTCCATATCATTGTCATCAAAATGCTCCATGAAAACTCTCATCCCATTGCTCCATGCCCTTGTCATCACAAAGCTCCATGACACTTGTCATCACAATGCTCGATGCCCTTCTCATCAAAATGCTCCATGCACTTTTCATCACAATCCTCCATGACCCATGTATCACACTGTTCCGTGCCCTTGTCATCACAATGCTCCATGCCCACTCTCATCACAATAATCCATGAAACATTTCAGGCCAATGCTCAATGCCCTTCTCATCAGAATGCCCCATTACCTCTGTCATAACAATGCTGATTACCCCTGCCAACACAATATTCCACGGCCTTGTCAGCACAAGGCTCCATGACCCTAGTCATCACAATGCTCCAAGACCCCTGTAATCACAATGCTCCATGCCATTTTCGTCACAAAGCTCCATGACACATGTCATCAGAATGTTCCATGGCCTTCTCATCACAATGATCCATGCCCTTGTCATCACAATGCTCCAAGCCCCTGTAAACAAAATGCTCCATGCCCCTTTGCATCTCAATGCTCCATGAACCCTGTCATCACAATGAACCATGCCCATCATCATAATGCTTCAGGCTATTGTCATCACAATAAAATCAAAATTATCTATGACCTCTGTCATCATAATGCTCCAAACCCTTGTGATCACAATGTTCCATAACACTTATCATCACAAATCCCCATGGCGCTCATCATCACAATTATCCATGGTATTCTCATCACAATGCTCCATGACCTTTGTCATCACAAGGCTCAATACACTTGTCATCACAATGCTCCCTGACACTTATCGTCAGGATGCTCCTTGAACCCTGCCATGTCAAGGCTCCATGCCGTTTTCATCACAATGATCCGTGCCCTTTTCATCACAATGCTCCAAGATCACTGTAATCACAATGCTCCATGTGCTTGTCATCACAAAACTCCATGAAGCATGTCATCAGAATGCTCCATGGCTTTCTCATCACAATGCTCCATGCCCTAGTCATCACAATGCTCCAAGACCCCTGTAATCACAATGCTCCATGCCCCTTTTCATCAAAATGCTCTGAGAGACTTCTCATCACAAGTCTCCATGGTCATCTCATTACAAAGCTCCAGGACCTTGTCATCACCATTCTCCATTCCCTTGTCATCACAATGCTCCATGACCCCTGTCATCACAATAATCCATTAATATATTCAGCCCAATGCTCCACGACCTACACATCACAATGCTCCATGGCCAATATCATCACAATGCTCCATGACCACTGTCATCACAACACTCCATGACTCCTGACAACACAATGATCTGGGACTCTTGTTATCACAATGCTCCATTTCCTACACATCACTATGCTCCGTGACCCCTGTCATCACAACACTCCATGAACATTTTCAGCCCAGTGCTCCATGACACTTGTCATCACAATGATCCAAGCCCTTGTCATCCCAATGCTCCATGACCCCTGTATTCACAATGTTCCATGACGCTTTTCATCACAATGACCCATGACACATGTCATCACAATGATCCATGACTTTGTCAGCAAAATGCTACATGACCTTTCCATTGCAATGCTCTATGCACTTGTCATCACAAAACTCCATTTCCATTGTCATCACAATCCTCCATGAACCTTGGGATCACATTGCTTCATGCCTTTGTCATCACAATGCTCCATGCTCCTTGAAATCAAAATGATCCATGACCTCTGTCATCACAATGCTCCAAACCCTTGTGATCACAATGTTCCATAGCACTTGTGATCACAATGCTCCATGATGCCTGTCATCACAATACTCCATGCCCTTTTTATCACAATGCTCCATGAATTTTGTCATCACAGTTCTCAATATACATGTCATCACAATGCTCCCTGACATTGTCATCAGAATGATCCTTGAACCCTGTCACGAAAAGGCTCCATGCCTTTTTCAACACAATGCCCCATGCCATTTTCATCACAATGCTCCATGCCATTGTCATGAAAATACTCAACAAGCTTGTCATCAGAATGCTCCATGACCCTTGTCATCACAATTCTCCATGCACTTGTTAGCACAGTGCTCCCTGAACTTTGTCATCTCAATGCTCCAAGCCATTGTCATCAAAATGCTCCATTACCTTTGTCATCAGTATCCTCCATAACACTTGGCATCACAATGCTCCATGCCATTGTCATCACAAAGGGCCATTACATATGTCATCACAATGCTCCCTGACACCTGTCTTCACAATACTGCATGACCTGTTCATCACAATGCTCCATGCCCTTGTCATCACAATGCGCCATTCCAACTCTCATCGCAACAATCCATGAAACTTATTAGACTAATGTTCGATGCCCTTGTCATCTCAATGCTCCATGCCCTTTTTATCACAATGCTCCCTGGCCCCTGTCATCACAATGCTCCGTGACACCAGTCATCACAATGATTCATGACCTTTGTCATCACAATGGACCATGCCGTCGTCATCAACAGTCTCTGTGACCATTTTAACCACAATGCTCCATGAACTTTTCATCACAATGCTCTTTGACCCTTGTCATCACAATGCTCTATGCCTTTCTCAGCCCAATGCTCCATGACCCTTGTCATCACAAAGGTCCATGCGCTTCTCAGCACAATGCTCCATGACACAGGTCATCACAATTCACCATGCGCTTGTCATCAGAGTGCTGTACAATTTTATCATCACAATGTTCCATAAACATTGTCATCACAAAGATCCATGGCCCTTGGCATCACAGTGCTCCATGTCATTGTCATCACAGTGCTCCATGAACGCTCTCATCACATTGCTCCATGCCCTTGTCTTCACAAAGCTACATGTCACATGTCATCAGAATGCTCCATGGCCTTCTCATCACAATGCTCTATGTGCTTGCCATCACAATGCTCCATTACACCTGTCATAAAAATGCACCATGACACCTGCCATCACGATGTTCCGTGGCCTTGTCATCACAAGGCTCCATGACTCTTCTCATCACAACACTCCAAGAACCCTGTAATCACATTGATCCATGCTCCTTTTCATCTCAATGTTCCATGAACCCTGTCATCACAATGCACCATGCCCATCATCATAATGCTTCATGCTATTGTCATCACAATGAAATCAAAATGCTCCATGACCTCTGACATAACAATGCTCCGAACCCTTGTGATCACAATATTCCATATCACTTGTCATCACAATGACCCATGACGCTCGTCATCACTATTATCCATGGTCTTCTTATCACAATGCTCCATGACCTTTGTCATCACAATGCTCAATACACTTGTCATCAAAATGCTCCCTGACACTTGTTGTCTGTATGCTCCTTGAACCCGGTCATGACAAGGCTCCATGCCTTTTTCATCACAATGATCCATGCCCTTTTCATTACAATGCTCCAAGACACATGTAATCACAATGCTCCATGCTCTTGTCATCACAAAGCTCAATGACGCATGCCATCAGAATGCTCCTTGGTCTTCTCCTCACAATATTCCATTCCCTTGTCATCACAATGTTCCATGACCCCTGTAACCACAATGCTCCATGCCCCTTTTCATCAGTATGCTCATGAGACTTGTCATCACAAGGCTCCATAGTTTTGTCATCACAAGCTCCAGGACCTTGTCAGCACAATGCTTCACGAGTTTTTCATGAAAATTCTCAATGGCCCTTGTCATCATAATGCTCCAAGCCCTAATAATCACAATGCTCCATTATATTTGTCATCACAATCCTCCATTACATATGGCATCACAATGCTCCATGCCATTGTCATTGCAATGGTCCATGACATATGTCATCACAATGCTCCCTGTCATCTGTCTTCACAATACTGCATGACCTTCTCATCACAATGCTCCATGCCCTTGTCATCACAATGCACCATGCCCACTGTCATCACAATAATCTATGAAACTTGTCAGACCAATGCTCCATGCCCCTGTCATCACAATGCTCCATGCCTTTGTCATCACAATGCTGCATGACCCTTGTCATCACAATGCTCCGTGACTCCAGTCATCACAATGCTTTATAACGTTTGTCATCACAATGGTCCATGCCCGCGTCATCACAAGGCTCTGTGACATTTGTAACCACAATGCTCCATGAACTTTTCATCACCATTCACTGTGACCATTGTCATCACAATGCTCCATTTCTTTGTGAGAACAATGCTCCATGACCATTGTCATCACAATTTGCCACGCACATTTCATCACAACGGTCAACAACCTTATCATTGCAATGCTCCATAAACTTTGTAATCACAATGGTCCATGCACATCTCATCAAAATGCTCTCTCACCAGAGGTATCACAATGTTCCATCACTAGTCATCACAATACTCCCTCACCCCTGTAATCACAATGTTCCATGACCCTGTCATCACAATGTTACATCCCCTTATCATCACAATGTTCCATGACCCCTGACATAACAATGTTCCATAACCCCTGTCATCAAAATGCTCCATGACCCGTTTCATCCCAAAGTTCCAAGAATCCTGACATCACAATGTTCTATAACCCCTGCCATTAAAATGTTCCATTTCACTTTTCATCAGATTGCTGCATGATCCGGTCATCAAAATGCTCCCTGCACTTCTCATCACAATGCACCATTCCCTTATCATCAAAATGCTCCTTGACTTGTCATCACAAAGCTCCATGACCGTTGGCATCACAATGCTCCATGTCATTGTCATCATAATGCTCCATGAATCCTCTCATCACATTGCTCCATGCCCTTGTCATCACAAAGCTCCATGACACTTGTCATCACAATGCTCGATGCCCTTCTCATCACAATGCTCCATGCCCTAGTCTTTAAAATCCTGCATGACCCATGTATCACAGTGTTCCGTGCCCTTGTCATCACAATGCTCCATGCCCAGTCTCATCACAATAATCCATAAAATATTTCAGACCAATATTCCATGCCCTTCTCATCACAATGCTCCATTACCAGTGTCATAACAATGCTCCATGACCACTGTCATCAAAGTGTTCCACAGCCTAGTCATCAAAAGGCTCCGTGACACTTGCCATCACAGTGCTCCAAGACCCCTGTAATCACAATGCTCCATGCCCTTGTCATCACAAAGCTCCATGACACATGTCATCAGAATGTTCCATGGTCTTCTCATCAAAATACTCCATGCACTTTTCATTACAGTGCTCCAAGACCCCTGTAATCACAATGCTCCATGCCCCTTTTCATCAGTATGCTCCATGAGACTTGTCATCAGAATGTTCCATGGTCTTCTCATCAAAATACTCCATGCACTTTTCATTACAGTGCTCCAAGACCCCTGTAATCACAATGCTCCATGCCCCTTTTCATCAGTATGCTCCATGAGACTTGTCATCACAAAGCTCTTTGATCCTTGTCATCACAATGCTCTATGCCTTTCTCAGCACAATGCTCCATGACCCTTGTCATCACAATGCTCCATGCGCTTCTCAGCATGATGCTCCATGACACATGTCATCACAATGCACCATGCGCTTGTCATCACAGTGCTCCACAATCTTGTCATCACAATGCTCCATAAACCTTGTCATCACAATGCTCCATGCACTTCTCATCAAAATGCTCTCTCACCACAGATATCCCAGTGTTACATCACTGTTCATCACAATACACCCTTACCCTTGTTATCACAATGTTCCATGACTCCTGTCATCACAATGCTACATGCACTTATCATCAAAATGTTCGATGAACCCTGACATCACAATGCTCCATAACCCCTTTCATCAAAATGCTGCATGACCCTTTTCATCATAATGCTCCATGACCCCTGTCATCATAATTTTCCATGAAACTTTTCATCAAATTGCTCCATGACCCTGTCATCACAATGCTCCCTGCCCTTCTCATCACAATGCACAACGTCCTTGTCATCAAAATGCTCCATGACCTTTGTCATCACAAAGATCCATTACCCTTGGCATCACAATGCTCCATGTCATTGTCATCACAATGCTCCATGAACACTCTCATCACATTGCTCCATGCCATTGTCATCACAAAGCTCCATGAAAAATGTCATCAGAATCCTGCATGGCCTTCTCATCACAATGCTCCATGCCCTTGCCGTTACAGTGCTCCATTCCCCCTGTGATAACAATGATCCATGACCCCTGCCATCACGATGTTCCGTGGACTTGTCATCACAAGGCTCCATGACCCTTCTCATCACAATGCTCCAAGACCCCTGTCATCACAATGCACCATGCCCATCATCATAATGCTTCATGCTACTGTCATCACAATGAAATCAAAATGCTCCAAGACATCAGTCATAACAATGCTCCAAAGCCTTGTGATCACAATGTTCCATAACACTTGTCCTCACAGTGCCCCATGAGGCTCGTCATCACAATTATCCATGGTCTTCTCATGACAATGCTCCATGACCTTTGTCATCACAATGCTCAATACACTTTTCATCATAATGCTCCTTGACACTTGTTGTCTGTATGCTCATTGAACCCTGTCATAACAGAGCTCCATGGCTTTTTCATCAAAATGATCCATCCCCTTTTCATCACAATGCACCAAGACCCCTTTAAACACAATGCTCCATGCCCTTGTCATCACAAAGCTCAATGAATCATGTCTTCAGAATGCTCCTTGGCCTTCTCCTCACAATGCTCCATGTCCATGTCATCACAGTGTTCCACGACCCCTGTAATCACAATGCTCCATGTCCTTTTTCATCACTATGCTCCATGAGATTTGTCATAACAAATCTCTATGGATTTCTCATCACAGTGCTTTAGGACATTGTCATAACAATGCTTCACGACCTTGTTTTGAAAATTCTCAACGGCCCTTGTCATCATAAAGCTCCAAGCCCTAGTCATCAGAATGCTCCATTATATTTGTCATCAAAATCCTCCATTACATTTGGCATCACAATGCTCCCTGCCATTGTCATTGCAATGGACCATGACATATGTCATCACAATGCTCCCTGACACCTGTCTTCACAATACTCCATGAACTTCTCATTACAATAATCCATGCCCATGTCATCACAATGCACCATGTCCACTGTCATCACAATAATCTATGAAACATGTAAGAAAAATGATCCATGGCCCTGTCACCACAATGCTCCATGACGTTGTCATCACAATGCTTCATAACATTTGTCATCACAATGGTCCTTGCCCGCATCAGCACAAGGCTCTGTGACCTTTATAACCACAATGCTCCATGACCCTTGTCATCAAAATGCTCCATGCCTTTGTCAGAAAAATGCTCCATGAAACTTGTCATCACAATGTGCTATGGGCTTTTCATCAAAACGGTCCACAAATTTGTCATGGTAATGCTCCATAAACCTTGTAATCACAATGCTCCATGCCCTTCTCATCACAATGCTCCATTACCCCTGTCATAACAATGCTCAATGACCCCTTCCATCACGATGTTTCATGGCCTTGTCATCACAAGGCTCCATGACACTTGTCATCACAATGCTCCAAGACCCCTGTAATCACAATGCTCTAATCCATTGTCATCACAAAGCTCCATGACACATGTCATCAGAATGTTCCATGGCCTTCTCATCAAAATGCTCCATGCCCTTGTCATCACAGTGCTCCAAGACCTCTGTAATCACAATGCTCCATGCCCCTTTTCAACTCAATGCTCCATGAACCCTGTCATCACAATGCATCATGCCAATCATCGTAATGCTTCTTGATATTGTCAGCACAATGAAATCAAAATTCTTCATTACCTCTGTCATCACAATGCTCCATGACCCCTGTCATCACAATACTCCATGATCATATTCAGCCCAATTCTCCATGATCCTTGTCATCACAATGATCCATGCCCTTGTCATCCCAATGCTCCATGACCCCTGTATTCACAATGCTCCGTGACTCTTGTCATCACAGTGCTCCATGACACCTGTCATCACAAGGCTCCATGACTTTGTCAGCAAAATGCTACATGACCTTTTCATTACAATGCTCTATGCGCTTGTCATCACAATACTCCATTTCCATTGTCATCAAAATCCTCCATGAACCTTGGGATCACATTGCTTCATGCCCTTGTCATCATAATGCTCCATGCTCCTTGAAATCAAAATGATCCATGACCTCTGTCATCACAATGCTCCAAACAATTGTGATCCCAATGTTCCATAACTCTTGTCATCACAATGCTCCTTGATGCTTGTCATCACAAAATTCCATGCCCTTTTCATCACAATGTTCCATGACCTTTGTCATCACAATTCTCAGTACACTTGTCATCACAATGCTCCATGACACTTGTCATCAGAATGCTCCTTGAACCCTGTCACGAAAAGGCTCCATGCCTTTTTCATCACAATGCCCCATGCCATTTTCATCACAATGCTCCGTGACCATTGTCATCACAATGCTCCATGCCTTTGTCTGAAAAATATTCCATGACCCTTATCATCACAATGTGCCATTCACTTTTCATCACAACGGTCCAGAAACTTGTCATTGCAATGCTCCATAAACCTTGTAATCACAATGCTCCATACAATCCTCATCAAAATGCTCTCTCACCAGAGATATCACAGTGTTCCATCACTAGTCGTCACAATATTCCCTCACCCCTGTAATCACAATGTCCCATAACCCCTGTCATCACAATGCTACATCCCTTTATCACCACAATGATCCATGACCCCTGACATCACAATATTCTATAACCCCTGTCATCAAATTGTTCCAATACACTTTTCATCATATTGCTGCATGACCATGTCATCAAAATACTCCCTGCCTTTCTCATCACATTGCACCATGCACTTATCATCAAAATGCTCCATGACCTTTGTCATCACAAAGCGCCATGACCCTTGGCATCACAATGCTCCATGTCATTGTCATCAAAATGCTCCATGAACCCTCTCATAACATTGCTCAATGCCCTTGTCATCACAAAGCTCCATGACACTTCTCATCACAATGCTCGATGCCCTTCTCATCAGAATGCCCCATGACCTTGTCATTACAATCCTCCATGACCCATGTATCACATTGTTCCATGCCCTTATCATCAAAATGCTCTATGCCCACTCTCATCACAATAATCCATGAAACATTTCAGACCAATGCTCCATGCACTTCTCATCACAATGCTCCTTTAGCTCTGTCATAACAATGCTCCATGACACCTGCCATCACAATGTTCCCCGGCCTTGTCATCACAAGGCTCCATGACACTTGTCATCACAATGCTCCACGACCCCTCTAATCAAAATGCTCCATGCCCTTTTCATCAAAAAGCTACATGACACATGTCATCAGAATGTTCCATGGCCCTGTCAACACAATGCTCCATGTCCTTGTCATCACAATGCTCCAAGACCCTTGTAATCAAAATGCTCCATGAGACTTTTCATCTCAATGCTCCATGAACCCTGTCATCACAATGGACCATGCCCATCATCATAATGCTTCAGGCTATTTTTATCACAATGAAATCAATATGCTCCATGACCTCTGTCATCACAATGCTCCAATCCCTTGTGATCACAATGTTCCATAACACTTATCATCACAACACCCTATGACGCTCATCATCACAATTATCCATGGTTTTTTCATCACAATGATCCATGACTTTTGTCATCACAATGCTCACTACACTTGTCATCACAATGCTCCCTGACACTTGTCATCAGTCTGCTCCATTAACCCTGTCATGACACGTCTCCATGCCTTTTTCATCACAATGCTCCATGCCCTTTTAATCACAATGCTCCAAGACCCCTGTAATCACAATGCTCCATGCTCTTGTTGTCACAAAACTCAATGACCCATGTCATCAGAATGCTCCATGGCCTTCTCCTCACAATGCTCTTTGCCCTTGTCATCACAATGCTCCAAGACCCCTGTAATCACAATGCTCCATGTCCCTTTTCATCAGAGTGCTCCATGAGACTTGTCATCACAAGTCTCCATTGTATTCTCATAAAAGTGCTCCAGGAACTTGTCATCATAATGCTCCATGATCCCTGTCATCACGATACTCCATGAACATTTTCAGCCCAATGCTCTATGAACTTCTCATCAAAATGCTCCATGACCCCTGTCATCACAATACTCCATGAACATATTCAGCCCAATGCTCCATGACCCTTGTCATCACAATGATCCATGCCCTTGTCATCCCAAAGCTCCATGACCCCTGTATTCACAATGCTCCGTGATGCTTGTCATCACAGTGCTCCATGACACCTGTCATCACAATTCTCCATGCCCTTGTTATCACATTGTTCCATGACCCCTGTCATTACTATGCTCCGTGACTTCATTCATCACAATGCTTCATGACCTTTGTCATCTCAATGGTCCATGCCCACGTCATCAACAGTCTCTGTGACCATTTTAACCACAATGCTCCATGAACTTTTCATCACAATTCTCTTTGACCCTTGTCATCACAATCCTCTCTGCCTTTCTCAGCACAATGCTCCATGACACTTGTCATCACAATGCTCCATGCGCTTGTCAGCACAATGTTCCATGACACATGTCATCAAAATGCACCATGCGCTTGTCATCACAGTGCTCCACAATCTTGTCATCACAATGCTCCATAAAACTTGTCATCACAATGCTCCATGCACTTCTCATCAAAATGCTCTCTCACCACTGATATCACAATGTTACATCACTATTCGTCACAATACTCCCTCACCCTTGTCATCACAATGATCCAGGATTCCTGTCATCACAATTGTACATGCACATATCATCACAATGTTCGATGACCCCTGACATCACAATGTTCCATAACCCCTGTCATCAAAATGCTCCCAAAACCTTTTCATCAAAATGCTCCATGACGCCTGGCATCACAGTGTTCAATAACCCCTGTCATCAAAATGTTCCATGACACATTTCATCCAATTGATCCATGACCCTGTCATCACAATGCTCCCTGCCCTTCTCATCACAATGCACAACGCCCTTGTCATCAAAATCCTCCATGACCTTTGTCATCACAAAGATCCTTGACCCTTGGCATCACAATGCTCCATGTCATTTTCATCACATTGCTCCATGATCGCATTCATCACATTGCTCCATGCTGTTGTCATCACAAAGCTCCATGACACATGTCATCAGAATGCTCCATGGCCTTCTCATCACAATCCTCCATGCCATTGCCATCACAATGTTCCATTACCACTGTCATAACAATACTCCATGACCTCTGCCATCACGATGTTCCATGGCCTTGTCATCACAAGGCTCCATGACCCTTCTCATCACAATGCTCCAAGACCCGGTAATCACAATGTTTCATGACCCCTGTCATCACAATGCTACATCCCCTTATCATCACAATGTTCCATGACACCTGACATCACAATGTTCCACAACCCCTGTCATCAAAATGCTCCATGACACTTTTTATCCCAAAGCTCCATGACCCCAGACATCACAATGTTCTATAACCACTGTCATCAAAATAATCCATTACAATTTTCATCAAATTGCTGCATGACACTGTCATCAAAATGCTCCCTGGCCTTCTCATCACAATGCACCACGCCCTTGTCATCAAAATGCTCCGTGACTTTTGTCATCACGAATCACCTTGACCCTTGACATCACAATGCTCCATGTCATTGTCATCACAATGCTCCATGAACCTTCTCATTACATTTCTCCATGCCCTTGTCATCACAAAGCTCCATGACACGTCATCACAATGCTCGATGCCCTTCTCATCACTATGCTCCATGCCCTTGTCATTACAATCCTCTATGACCATTGTATCACAGTGTTCCGTGCTCTTGTCATCACAATGCTCCATGTCCACTCTCATCACAATAATCCATGAAACATTTCACACCAATGCTTCCTGTCCTTCTCATCACAATGCTCCATTACACCTGTCATAACAATGTTCCATGACCCCTGCCATCACAAAGTTCCACGGCCTTGTCATTCACAAGGCTCCATGACACTTGTCATCACAATGTTCCAAGACCCCTGTAATCACAATGCTCCATGCCCTTGTCATCACAAAGCTCCATGACGCATGTCATTAGAATGTTCCATGGACTTCTCATCACAATGCTCCAAGACAATTTTTATCACAGTGCTCCATGCCCCTTTTCATCTCAAAGCACCATGAATCCTATCATCACAATGCACCATGCCCATTATCATAATGCTTCAGGCTATTTTCCTCACAATGAAATCAAAATGCTCCATGACCTCTGTCATCACAATGCTCCAAACCGTTGGGATCACAATGTTCCATAACACTTCTCATCACAACAACCCATGATGCTCATAATCACAATTATCCATGGTCTTCTCATCACTATGCTCCATAACCTTTGTCATCACAATGCTCCCTGACACTTGTTGTCAGTATGCTCCTTGAACACTGTCATGACAGGGCTCCATGCCTTTTTCATCACAATGATCCATGCCCTTTTCATCACAATGCTCCAAGACACCTGTAATCACAATGATCCATGCACTTGTCATCACAGTGCTCCATGACGCATTCATCAGAATGCTTCATGGCCTTCTCTTCACAATGCTCCATGCCCTTGTCATCACAATACTCCAAGACCCCTGTAAACACAATGCTCCATGCCGCTTGTCATTATAGCACTCCATGATGCTCATCATCACAATTATCCATGGTCTTCTCATCACAGTGCTTCACGGTTTTGCCATCACAATGCTCCATGCCCTGATCATCGCAATGCTCTATGTTCCCTTTCATCACAATTCTCCACGTTCTTGGCATCACTATGTTCCATGACACTTCCCATCACAGTGTTAAATGCTTTGTCATCACAATACTGCACAAGCTTGTCATCAGAATACTCGATGACCCTTGTCATCACAATGATCCATGACCCCTGTCATGACAATGCTCCATGAGACGTATCATCACAATGCTCCATGCCCCTTGTCATTACAGTGCTCCATGATGCTCGTCACCAGAATTATCCATGGTCTTCTCATCACAGTGCTCCACGGTCTTGCCATAACAATGCTCCATGCCCTGGTCATCACAATGCTCCATGTCCCTTGTCATCACAATTCTCCACGTCCTTGTCATCACAATGCTCCATGACAGTTCTCATCCCCATGTTACATGCTCTTGTCATCACAATTCTCCATGCACTTGTCCTCGCAATGTCCCATGACCCCTGTCATAGCAAGCTCCATGCCTTTGTCATCACAATGCTTCACGACCTTTTCATCAAAATTCTGAAAGGCCGTTGTCATCACAATGCTCCATGCCCTTGTCATCACAATGCTCCATGGCCCTTGTCATCACAATGCTCCAAGCCCTTGTCATCACAATGCTCCATTACCTTTGTCATCACAATCCTCCATAACACTCGGCATCACAATGCTCCATGCCATTGTCATCACAATGGAACATGAAATATGCCATCACAATGCTCCCTGACACCTGTCTTCACAATAATCCATGACCTTGTCATCACAATGCTCCATGCCCTTGTCATCACAATGTGCCATGCCCTCTGTCAACACAATTATCCATGAAACTTGTCAGACCAATGCTCCATGCTCCTGTCATCACAATGCTACATGACCCCAGTCATCACAATGCTCCGTGTGTCCCGTCATCACAAGACTCCATGACCTGTGTCACCACAAAAGTCAATGCCCTCATCATCACAAGGCTCTGTGAAATTTGTCACCACAGTGCTCCATGAACTTTTCATCAAAATGCTCAATGTCATTGTCATCACAATGCTCCATGAACGCTCTCATCATATTGCTCCATGAACTTGTCATCACAAAGCTCCATGACGCATGTCATCAGAATGCTCCATGGCCTTCTCATCACAATGTTCCATGCACTTGCCATCACAATTCTCCATTAACCCTGTCATAACAATGCTCCATGACCCCTGCCATCACGATGTTCCATGGCCTTGTCATCTCAAGGCTCCATGACCCTTCTAATCACAATGCTCCAAGACCCCTGTAATCACAATGCTCCATGCCCCTTTTCATCTCAATGCCCATGAACCCTGTCATCACAATGCACCATGCCAATCATCATAATGCTTCATGCTATTGTCATCACAATGAAATCAAAATTCTCCATGATCTCTGTCATCACAATGCTCCAAATCCTTTTGATCAAAATGTTCCATAACACTTATCATCACAACGTCCCATGACGCTCGTCATCACAATTATACATGGTCTTCTCATCACAATGCTCCATGACCTTTTTCATCACAATGCTCAATACACTTGTCATCACAATGCTCCCTGACACTTGTCCTCAGTATGCTCCTTGAACCATGTCATGACAAGTCTCCATGCCTTTTTCATCACAATGCTCCATGCCCTTTTCATCACAAAGCTCCATGATGCATGTCATCAGAACGTTCCATGGCCATCTCATCCCAATGCTCCAAGCCCTTGTCATCACAATGCCCCAAGACCCCTGTAATCACAATGCTCCATGCCCCTTTTCATCAGAATATTCCATGAGACTTGTCATCACAAGTCTCCATGGTCTTCTCATCACAATGCTCCAGTACCTTGTCATCACAAGCCTCCATGGCCCCTGTCATCACAATACTCCATGAACGTTTTCAGCCCGATGCTCCTTGACCTTCTCATCACAATGCTCCATGACCCCTGTCATCACAATGCTCCATGACTCCTGTCATCACAACGATCCATGAACCCTGACAACACAATGATCCGGGACTCTTGTCATGAAAATGCTCCATGCACATGTCATCCCAATGCTTCATGACCCCTGTAATCACAATGCTCCGTGACGCTTGTCATCACAGTGCTCCATGAAACTTGTCCTCACAATGCTCCATGCCTTTGTCAGCAATATGCTACATCATCTTGTCATCACAATGCTCCATTCGCTTGTCATCACAATCCTTCATGACACTTTGGATCATATTGCTTCATGCCCTTGTCATCTCCCTCTTGCCTTTCTGGTTTTTACAGATTTTCGGATGTCCCTTTTGACCCATGGGAAGTGACAGTTCTTTGTAGTGTGGATTTGCATTGCGTGCTTGCTTGATTGTCCAAAAAGGGCGTATGCGTTTTCTCCTGAATATATTCAGGAGAAAACGCATACGCCCTTTTTCGCCAAGTGCATCATTGTCGAAGTTGTGATGCCTTTCCTGTGCTTTAAAGGCGATTCCAATTTACCTCTTGAAATATGTTTTGTGCAATTCTGCCTCATTTTCAAGTCAGCTTCGTTGCCTTCCCTCAACAGATTTTTGGAAGACAGTAGTCCTTTATAACTGTAGGTTTGTGAATTGCTGTGACCGTGAGCTCCAATTTTCAAATCCCATTTTTGGGAGCTGACCGCAAATCCACAGTTTTGCTTCAGGACCTATACTTGTTCCAGGGGTGGCTATACTCTTCCCTGCAGGTGTCTGAGGCTTTGGTTAATTCTTCTTCCTGACGGGAATTTACAGTGACATGTGCCCGTCCAAATGCCTACATCTACTCTCTGATTGGTTCTCCCTCTTCCCTTTCATCCTCTGCACAATTAGCAAACTGTGCGAACCAGGAGGTTATAGGGGCTGGCTCTCCTAAGTTGGGAGATTGATAGTAAAGCAGTTGGAATGCCAAACTGGAGCACAAGGAGAGGAAAAATTAGGAGACTTTTAGAAACCTTTCACCATCACAGGGTGTCCATTCTCTAGGTTTCCCATACATGTTATAACTGTAGTGATAATCCCTACTACCTGGAGATTTGGTATCCATGGAATCGTGGCATGCATTACTACTTTAAAGGGTCTGCATTTTCTCTCCCAATCTCACCAGTCCTCTCAGTCCCAAGTGTTCAGCCTTATGTCTCATTCAGCTGTCTTTGCAGATAGGGTCATTCCCGGTTTCATCAGAACCCCTGAAGGAATTGTGTAAGAATTTCGCTGTTTTTTTGTTTGTTTTTGAAATTCATTTTTATAATGGGGTTGAGCTGATTTTCACTGACGTGTTTATGCCAGTCTAGACACACTTGATTCCCTTATGGAGACAAATCAATACATAGGTTTTAAGATTCTCACTATTCAGATATATTCCTCTGTGGGGAATAGGGTGTTTGAGTCCCGTTCACTGAGGAAGGGGTAGGTCTCGTCTGTTCTCTATTTGGTTTATGGAATGGTACCTGTGCTAATATCAAACTCTGGTTTTATGCATCACCCCACCTCTCCTTTCCCATTAAACAGGCATAAGAGTGTTTTCTAAATGTGAGACTCTGTTCTCTTTCTGAAGTCAGTACATGTGTTGTGATGTCATTCCCTCTGTAAGTGATATCTTATGATAAGATTCTTTTTCTGTGTGACTAATTTCCCTTAGAATCATCATACCTAAATCCACTCTTTATGCTGCTACTGGCCTTATGACATTGATTTCACGTCTGAGTGATATTCCGTTGTACAAAATTACCACAAGTAATTTATGCATTTCTCTTTTTCCTGGGATATTTTAGGTGTACCGAAGTTGAGGTTCTTGTATGCAGAGCAGCCCTAAACTTTGGGGTGCCTGTGTGTTGTCGATATTTAGTCTTCCCAAGTTATATGTCTATGAGTTGAAGTCCCCTTTGCTCGGGGGCTTTGTATTTAAATGTTTTAGGAAACAGCATACACTTCTTCAGAGTGGCTCTTGGATATTTATACCCCACCCATCAGCGTGACTAGTCTCCCTGTTCTCCATGGCCTCTCCAGCATTTCTGGTTTGTACACATTTTTTGGATGGCCTTTCTGAGCAGTGGAAATTGAGACTTCTTTGTTGTGCGGATTTGCATTTCCCGCTTGCTTGGTTGGCCAAAAACTCTGTATGTGTTTTTTTCCTGAAGATATTCACGAAAAAAAGGCATACACCCTTTTGCCCAACTGCATCATTCTAGAAATACTGCTGCTTTTCATATGCTTTAAATGTGAGTACAATCTACCTTTTGAAAAATGTTTCCTGCAATTCTGCCTCTCATTCAGATCCCCTTCGTTGCCTTACCTGAATATATTTTTGGACGTTGGTTATCATTTATATCTTTGCAGGTCTTTGAATTGTCTGCTCCTGAGCTCAATTTTGCAACTCGCTTTTTTGTGAGCTGGCCGCCAAACCTTTGTATTGCTTCTGGCCCTATTCTGGTTCTGAGGAGGCAGGCTGAGCCTTTGGTTAATTCTTCTTCTAATGGGAAATTAGAGTGACATGTGCCTGTCAAAAATCCTACAGCTAATCTCTCATTGGTTCCCCCCTTCCCATTTATCCTCTGCACAAATTGCAAACTGTGTGAAACAGGAGGTTAAAGGTGCTGATTCTCAAAGTGGGGAGATTTTTAGTAATGTGGCTGGAATGGTGAACCCCAGCACCAGGAGATCAAAAATGAGGTGCATTTTAGACACCTTTCCTGAGCACACGGTGTACATTCATCTCGGTTTCGCAGGCATGTTTTCGCTGTCAGAAGATTCCCTTGAACCTGCCGATTTGGGACCTATGGAATGGGTACCAGGCAGTATTACTTTAAAAGGTCTGCATTTCCTCACCCAGCCTCTCTAACATCTCTTAGCCTGCATAGCTTCCAGCCTTATATATCATCCTGCTGTGGGTCTAAATGTGTTCAATCCATGTTACATCGTAGCCCTTCAACAAAAGTTGTAAGAATTTTTGTCTGTCTCACCGTTTTTATAAATATTTTTAAATTTATTTTTATATTGGTTACAGCTGATTTTCAAAGCTCTGTTTTTTGCTGCTGTACATCCACTTGATTCATGTACTGTGAGACAACAATAAATTATTTTTCAGATGCTTACGAGTCATATGTATTATTGTCCAGTGACTTGAGTGGGCTGAGTGCAGTTCTTTGAGGTACCGTGTAGGCCTTGTCAGTTATTCAATTTGGTACTTGGAATGGTATATTTGCTAATTTCAACCTCCTGGATAATACCTCACCATTCCCCACCTTTCCCATTTAGCAGCCTTATGTCTATTTTCTACATATTTGACTATGTTTCTGTTTTGTAGTTTATTTCATGTGTAGCCATGTTTGATTCCACCTTTAAGTGACATCTTATGATATGTGTCTTTTTCTTTCTGACATATGTCACTTAGAATGATCGTATGTAACTCCTCCAGAGTTGTTCCAACTGGCCTTATTTCATTGATTTCGGGATGAGTAATATTCCACTCTACATAAGTACCCCATCTCTTTTATCCATTTTATCCTTCCAGGGACATTTAGGTTATATCCAAGTGGTGGCCCTTTTTAACAGAGAGGTGGTAAACGTTGGGGTGCCTGTTTTCTGTCCATGTTTGTTTTTCCCAAGGTATACGCCCATGAGTGCAAGTGCACTATGCTCTGTAGCTCATCTTTTAGATGTCTTAGCAAACACAATACACTTCTCCAGAGTGGCCATTGGCAAATTACATTTCCACTATCAGCCTCACAGGGCTCCCTTTTCTCCTCGCCCTGTCCTGCATTTCTGGTGTTTACACTTTATGTGGATGGCCCTTCTGACTGATGTGAAGTGATACATTTTGTAGTATTGATTTCCAGTGCCCACCTGTTTGGTTGGATAAAAAGTGTGTATGGCCTTTACTTGAATATATTCAGAAAAAATGCATACGCCCTTTTGGGCCAACTGCATCATTGGCGATGTTCAGCCCCTTTTCTTGTGCTTTAATGGGGAGTCCTTTCTACCTCTTCAAATCTGTTTCCTGCCACTCTCCCTTGCTTACAACTCCTTTTCTGTGACTTACCTCAAGACATTTTTCGACGTTAGATATTTTCAACTCTGCAGTTTCATGAATTTTAGTGCCCCTGAGTTCCATTTTTCAACTTGTGTTTTTGGAAACTGGACACAAAACAGCGGGATTTCCTCTAGACCTATTCTGTTTCCGTGGGCAATTCTAGCCTTTGATGAATTTGTCTTCCAGATTGGAAATTAGAGTGGCATGTGCCTGTCCAAACAACTAAGACTTGTCTCTAAATTTTTCTCATCCTTCCGCTTCATCCTCTGGACAAATTCCAAACTGTGTGCAACAGGATGTTGACGGTGCTGATATCCCCAAGTGAGGAGATTGTTAGGAAATATGCTGGAGGGGTGAACCCGAGCACCAGGCGATGAGGAGATGAGGTGCCTTTTCCAAACTCTTTCCGATCAAACGGTGTACCATCCTCTAGGTGTGACAGGCATGTTTAGCTGTAGGAAGGGTCCCGTGCATGGAAGGAGAACACCAGGGATTTTTCCAAATCAGTGCCTCCCCGTACCCCAAACTGGGGAATTTTTAAGCTACAGCTACACGTATGTCCATTAAAGGCCTTGGGAAATAGGCAGAGCCCAAACTTTAGATGATTGAAATCTTCAGGGTCAGAAGCGTTCACCATGGGCCTTGCTTAGGTTACAATTTATCTGTCATTGATAGATGATGTCAATAAAAATATCGATTCTTTTTCAGATTATTTCCCCTTATAGGTTATTGCAAAATATTCAATGTAGTTCCCTGTGCTATACAGTAGTTCCTTGTTGATGATCTATTTTATACATAGCAGTGTGTATGTGTTAATCCCAAACTGTTAATTTATCCCTTCTCCTACCTTTCCCCTTTGGTAATAATAAATTATAAGATTTTATACTTCTCAGAAATGGGGGAGCTGAAAGAGAGGTATCGTTTTCATTGGAAAAGCATTCAAAACAAGATTGAAGCTTCAGCCAAGAGTATTCGATGTACATCCATGGAAATAAATCACTTCATTTCTCTAATGTTGACCTGACAAATAAGACAGACGTCTTCACTGAACTTGCTTATAGTAAAGTGATGGAAATATCAAATGTAAGTCTTAGAAACATCTTATTTTACCCGAGCATTATACACTGCTCTATGTTAACTACAGTTTGGCTCACACATCTGTTCATTGAATTAACAATGTTCTCAATTACTGATCCTCCAGAGTGGACCCCAACAGGAGTCCCCGTGCCCAGTGTCATTGGAGGCAAGAGATCAAGACTGAGTTTGCTTCAGAAGCAAAGGAAACATTATTTTGAAAACAGAATGGAGAGGTGAGAGCGTGCAGTCCCCCACGGGCTGTGGGCTAGGCTGCTGTGTAGGGATCCCAGCAGCCTCAGTGGGAGGGAGGGGATGGAGCTCTCGAGTGCTGGGTTGGCTGAAGCTCAGGCTCTATGCCGTGGAGTCTGCATGTGACCCCGCTAGCTGAGGTGTCGACCCAGCCATTCTGCACTAGGAAATCGGGTCTGAAGAGCCGGGTGTGGGACCTCTGCATGCGGAACCCTAGGAGCACATGAAATTAGACAAAGCACAAAGGAAAAGCAGGTTAGACTTTATTTTATTGCCCAGATTCTCTTTTTATCTCCCAGGAATTTTTAATGAACGTTGCCGGAGATGAACACCTCCTCTGCTTTTTGTTCCGTTCCTCATTCTTGGGGTGTTGAGGGTGCAGACCCCTCTTTTGTAACTGCTTCATGCTGTGGTGGTAGCCCTGATACCTGAAGGGAGGGGCAAAACATCTCCCCACTAGCCTCCAGGTGAGGTTGATTGTCCCAAGGCCTCCTGCCTCACTTCTCGTCCGCATGAGCACCAGCATTGGAAGTGTTATAGATTCTAATGACCTTTAAGGGTCCAGGAAAGAGATGCGCAGAGATGCTGAGGTGGCAGGTTTCATCCCACCCCACATTTGTTTGGCGACCTTAGGCTGACGGTTTTTGCCAGCCTAGATGCTCTGACCAGTAGTCTGTGCTTTCTTTAATTAGGTCCCTGAATTAATGTACAAACAGCACCATGTGTCAGAACCCTGCCCGTGCAACTCCCAGACAGTCCAGGGTCAGTGGTGATCCAGGACCATGACGTCCACTGAGTCAACGGCCTTTAGAAGTAGCCAGCAGTCCAGCCGGTCATATTGGCCACGATCACCGCGGTGTCTGTAGGGTTTTCTATGGTGATAGGGTGATATACTTTTCCCCCGCCAAGCTTATTAGCACCCCTCTGGGTGCAGTAAGTCCTGCAAGCAGTAGTCTGCTCTTTCGGGACACAGTCTTGTTGTTTTCTGAGAGAAACTCCAGGTCAAGTGATGGTCACACGAGTCATCTTGGGGGCCCGTTGCCCCCATTTGTCTCTCTGGAGGTTGGAGTTGGAGGGCCTCCTCACTCGAGGTCAGTGTGTCCACAGAGTGACCCCTGCAACTTCAGGGCATGATGGGTGGTTAGGATCACCACGTGGGGTCCTTTTCCCTTAGGAGGGAGCTGGCCTTGTGGGCTGCTGATTTCCAGCTTTTTAGATACCCCAGTATCCTGGCCTGATGAGTCAGTGGGCAAAGCCCTTGGTGACCATAGTTTATCATACCTGAAGGGCATTCTTGTGTTGCTCCATTTCATGTGGTCCCAGTTTTTGCACTAAGGCTCCAAGGGCAATTAACCATTGACCCGGTATGTAAAGGTCAAAGGGTTTAGCTAAATTAGCGAGTTCCTGGGCAAGGATCTGAATTGACTGCTCTTTCCATTCTTGAAAGGCTGCTTCTGGATTCTATACAAAAGGATCATCATCTTTTCGTGTCAGTGTTTCATGTAGAGGCCCAGCTATTAGACTGTAGTTAGGGATCCAGATGCAGAAAACCTTGGCCTCCCCAGGAACCCCTAAGCTGTCTTCTAGTTTTAGAAGAGGTAAGGCTGCAAATGGCTTCTTCCCTATCCTGGGATGTGTTTCTCTGAATATCTGTGAGAATGAAGCCCAGGCATGTCACCTGAGCCTGTGATATTTGAGCCTTTTTCTTGGACACCTTCTATCCTTTCTTGGCTAGGTAGTTCAGAGGCGTCTTTAGTAGGCCTTGCGATCAGAATGTCATCTGCATATTGAAGGAGGGTTCCGTTTTACAGAGGTAGAACGTTTAGGTCTTTAGAGGACATTTCCCCAATGATGGTGTGGGGATTTTTGTACCGTTGGGGCAGGACGGCCCAGCATTATTGGTTTTGTTGCATGTTGTGTCCTGCCACTCACAAGCCAAAAATTCTTGTGACTCTGAGATGAATGGAATACAGAAGAAGGCATCATTGAAGTGTAATACAGAATGCCATGGCCTGGTGGATGGTAGAATTTCCAGCAGGGTGTAGGAAATAGGAGCTACTGGATGTATATCCTCGGTGGCTTCACTGACTGTCCTGATATCCTTTACCAGGTCTCCAGCAGCCCATGGGGCTCTCGTGGTCAGGCCAACCCCAGGATATGGAGGTCACCTTCGCTGCACCACCCATCCCCACAGCCCACGGGGCTCTCGTGTTCAAGTCCCTCCCTGGGTATGGAGCTCCCCTGTGCAGCTACCCATCAGCCCATGGGGCTCTCATAGTCAGGCCCTTCCTAGGATACAGAGCTCCCATGGGCAGGTACCCAAGCAAGGCTGGACACACAGGAACTGTGCACATAGCCCACCTTGCAGAGAACCCCCAGCTCACCTGTCGCTCACAGCTGACACAGAACACCTCAGAGCAGGACTTGAACTAACAAACAGCAGCTCTGACAGGTCTGTGACCCTGGCTATCACCCTGTGCAGTCTCTCTCTGCCTGGTCTTCCAGACACTTCCACTGCAGCCAGGGCACCAGGCCTCTGTCTCCACCCACCATCACTCCTCTCCCTGACTCCTGGGTTCCTCTCATTAGGATAGGGTCTTCTTGAAGTTGTTTTCCACTCATGGACCAGATAAAATGATAAGAAAACAAGCCGCAGCTGCAGCCCCTTGTCTAGCCTGACTCTCAAGGGCCCACACCTGTTCCTTGGGCCTGGCCCGTTTATCAAGGTTCATTTTCTGCTACTGTGAGCCCCTGAGGGGTGAGGATTGGCTGAATTGGGCAGCCTGACACTGCCTGCCTGCCCTCCCCAGGTGTGCCTGGGTTGAGGTCAATATAAACACCTCTCCAGTCAGCAAGAGCCCCTGTAGCTGTGCCTGACGCCATATTCTCTGCCCCGTCAGCAGTGTCAGGGCTCGGGTGGTGGTAGGGAGTGATGGGCCGTGGCTTTGTGGGTGGCCCAGTGTGAGTGGGGCTCTGCTGGACTTTCCGCAGGAGTTGCTAGGCTGCCACCTGCTAAAGAAGAGGATGTGTCATCCATACCTGCCTCTTGAATTTCTCCCCAGGCAGAGGTGAGGAAGTAAAAGAGCAGTGGGGGCCGTGGCAGGGGGGGTATCTCAGGCAGGGAAATGGAAAGATTCCAGAAGAGCATCTGGGGCCAGGACCATCCTGACTGGCCTGCAGGCACCAAGTCGGCCTGTGTGCTGTCGCTGGTGTGGCTCCACAGCCCTTCCTCTAGGCTTGCAAGTGCTTGTACATATTCAGGTGTTTTACCTGGAAAGGGTGGGAAGAGTTCAGCTGCAGCAGGACTGGGGCTCAGCTCACATTTACTCACAGACGCCTCGACACAGTCCCCCAGCTTTGCAATGAGGATGCTCCTTGTCGGTGGGAGCACTGCTGAGTGCAAGGGAGATGATTTCCCACCTCTGACCAACTTAAGAATTTTTTACCACTGGAGCAAGTGCCCTGATACGATTTTCCTCTGTATAACTGGTGGGTTCTGTTTTTTTTTTTTTCTTTTTTTTCTTTTTGGTTCAAGGTAGATTTTATTTATTCCTCTTTTTTTTTAATTTACAGATATAAACATGGAAATAATGCATTAATATAAAGACGTCTATGTCAAGGGAAATACTTTTTTTCTGTTTTCTTTTATTAAATGCTATTTATTTTTATTTTTTTAAATTTATTTCTTTTATACAGCAGGTTCTTATTGGATATCTATTTTATACATATAAGTGTGCACATGTGAATCCCAGTCTCCCAATTCATCCCACCACCACCCTCGCATGGCGTTTCCCCCTTGGTGTCCATATGTTTGTTCTCTACATCTGTGTCTCTATCTCTGCCCTGCAAACCAGTTCATCTGTACCATTTTTCTAGGTTCCACATATATGCATTAATATACAATATTTGTTTTTCTCTTTCTGACTTACTTCACTCCGTATGACAGTCTCTAGATCCATTAAGGTCTCTACAAATGACCCAATTTCATTCCTATGTATGGCTGAGTAATATTCCATTGTATATATGTACCACATCTTTATCCATTCGTCTGTCTGTGGGCACTTAGGTTGCTTTCATTACCTGGCTATTGTAAATAGTGCTGCAGTGAACATTGTGGTGAATGTGTCTTTTTGATTTATGGTTTTCTCTGGGTATATGCCCAGTAGTGGGATTGCTGGATTATATGGTAATTCTATTTTTACTTTTTTAAGGAACCTCCATACTGTTCCCCATAGAGACTGTATCAATTTACATTCCCAACAATAGTGGAAGAAGGTTCCTTTCCTCCATACCCTCTCCAGCATTTGTTGTTTGTAGATTCTCTGTTGATGCCCATTCTAACAGGTGTGACATGACACCTCATTGTAGTTTCCATTTCCATTTCTCTAATAATTAGTGATATTGAGCAGATTTTCATGTGCGTACTGGCCACCTCTATGTCTTCTTGGAAGAAATGTCTATTTATATCTTCTTCCATTTTTGTATTGGGTTGTTTGTTTTATTAATATTGAGCTGCATGAGCTGTTTATATATATTGGAGATTAATCATTTGTCCATTGATTCGTCTGCAAATATTTTCTGCCATTCTGAGGGTTGTCTTTTCGTCTTGTTTGTAGTTTCCTTTGCTTTGCAAAAGCTTTTACGTTCCATTAGGTCCCATCTGTTTAGTTTTCTTTTTTATTTCATTACTATAAGAGGTGGATCAAAAAAGATCTTGCTGTGATTGACGTCAGAGTATCCTTCGTAAGTTTTCCTCTCAGAGTTTTATACTATCCGGTCTTACATTAAGGTCTCTAATCCATTTTGAATATATTTTTATGTATGGTGTTGGGGAGTGTTCTAATTTCATTCTTTTACATGTAGCTGTCCATATTTCCCAGCACCAATGATTGAAGAGACTGTCTTATCTCCATTGTATAGTCTTGCCTCCTTTGTCATAGATTAGGTGACCATAGATGTGTAGGTTTAACCCTGTGCTTTCTTTTTTTTTTTCCTTTTACACGTTTATTGGAGTGTAATTGATTTACAATGGAGTGTTCGTTTCTGCTATATAAAAAAATGAATGAGCTATACGTATACAAATATCACCAGATACCCTCCCTCTTGCATCTCCCTCTCACACCCCATATCCCACCCCTTTATGTGGTCACAAAGCACCGAGCTGATCTCCCTGTTCTATGTGGCTGCTTCCCAGTACCTATCGGTGTTACATTTGGTAATGTATTTATGTCCAGGCCACTCTCTCACTTCGTCCCAGCTTACCCATCCCCCTTCCGGTGTCCTCAAGTCCTTTCTCTATGTCTGTGTCCTTAATCCTGTCCTGCCACTAGGTTCTTCAAAATCTTTTTTTTTCTTCATTAGATTCCGTATATCTCTGTTAACATACAGTATTTGTTTTTCCCTTTCTGACTTACTTCACTGTGTAGGACAGATTCTAAGTCCATCCAACTCAGAACAAATAACTCAGTTTTGCTTCTTTTTATGGCTGAGTAATACTCCATTGTATATATGTGCCAGATCTTCTTTAAACATTCATCTGTCGATGGACACTTAGGTTGCTTCCATGTCCTGACTATTGTAAATAGAGCTGCAATGAACATTTTTGTACATAACTCTTTTTGAATTATGGTTTTCACAAGGCAAATGCCCAGTAGTTGGATTGTTGTGTCATATGGTACTTCTATTGTTAGTTATTTAAAGGAACCTCCGTACTGTTCTCCCTAGTGCCCATATCAATTTACATTCCCACCCACAGTGCAAGTGTGTTCCCTTTTCTCCAATAAAGACCTCTCCAGCATTTATTGTTTTGTAGATTTTTTTGATGATTGCCACTCTGACTGCTGTGAGGTGATACCTCAGGGTAGTTTTGATTTAGATTTTTCTAATGATTAGTAATATTCAACATCCTTTCATGTGTTTCTTGGTAATCTGTATATCTTCTGTGGATAAATGTCTATTTAGGTCTTCTGCCCGTTTTTGGATTGGGTTGTTTGTTTTTGTGATATTGAGCTACATGCGGTGCTTGTAAAGTTAGGGGATTAATCCTTTGTCAATTGCTTCATTTGAAAATATTTTCTCCCATTCTGAGGGTTGTTTTTGCATCTTGTTTATGTTTTCCTGTACTGTGTAAAAGCTTTTAAGTTTCATTAGGTCCCATTTGTTGATTTCTGTTTTTATTTCCATTTCTCTAGGAGGTGGGTCCAAAAGGATCTTGCTGTGATTTATGTCATAGAGTGTTCTGCCTATGGTTTCCTCTAAGTGTTTTATAGTGTCTGGTCTTATATTTAGAGCTCTAATCAATTTAGAGTTTATTTTTGTGTATGGTGTTATGGAGTGTTCTAATTTCATTCTTTTATGTGTAGGGATCCAGTTTTCCCAGCACCAATTACTGAAGAGACTGTCTTTTCTCCATTGTATATCCTTAGCTCCTTTTTCATAGATGATATAGCCATACGTATGTAGGTTTATCTCTGGGCTTTCTGTCCTGTTCCATTGATCTCTGTTTATGCCAATCTACATACACTTGATTCCATTATGCAGACATTTAAATACATAGGTTTCAAGGTTATTACCAGTCAGATATATTCCTCTTCAGTGAATAGGGTGTTTTGTGTCCAGTTCATTGAGAAAGGAGTAGGTCTTGTCTATTACATATTTGGTATATGGAATGGGATCTGTGCTAATTTCAAACTCTGCTTTTACACATCACCCCACGTCACCATTCCCCTTAAGGAGGAATAAGTGTGTTTTCTAAATGTGTAACTCTGTTCACATTTGAAATTCAGTTCATGTGTAGCCATGTTTACATTCCCTCTATAAGTGATATATTACAATATTTTTTTTTCTTTGTGGCTCATTTCACTTAGCATCATCATACCTAAAGCCACTCATTATGCTGCTATTGGCCTTATGACATTGATTTTATGTCTGAGTGACATTCCATTGTATATAAGTACCACAACATCTATATCTATTTTTTTTCCCTTTCCTTGGATATTTAAAGTGTACCGAAGTCAAGGTTCTTGTAAACAGAGCAATCCTAAACTTTGGGCTGTCTGTGTGTTGTGGATTTTTAGTTTTCCCAAAATACACACCCATGAGTGGAAGTGTGCTATGCTCTGTAGCTCTGTTTTAGAAAACAACATACAGTTCTCCAGAGAGGCTGTTGGCAATTTACTTCCTGATCATCAGCGTAACCAGGCTCCCTTTTCTCCATGGCCTGTCCTGCATTTGTGGTTTCTACACTATTTGTGGATGGCCCTTTTGACTGGAGGTAAGGGACACTTCTATGTAGTGTGGATTTGCAATGCCTGATGGCTTGCTTGGCCAAAAAGGGCATATGCATTTTTTCCCGAATTTATTCTAGAAAATACACATACTCCCTTTTCGGCCAAGGGCAACATTGTCGAAGTTCTGTCGCTTTTCATGTGCTTTAAAGACAACTCCAATCTACCTCTTGAAATCTGTTTCCTTCAATTCTGCCTTGCATTCAAATCCTCTTCACTGCCTTACCT
This sequence comes from Mesoplodon mirus, assembly GCF_964341445.2. Lineage (NCBI taxonomy): Eukaryota > Metazoa > Chordata > Mammalia > Artiodactyla > Ziphiidae > Mesoplodon > Mesoplodon mirus. Next base: position 15,128 of record NW_028294956.1, on the reverse strand, counting down.
CAATATATTTCTGGATGATAGTTGTCCTTTATAACTCTGCAAGTTTGTGAATTGCTGTGCCCCTGATTTCCATTTTTCAACTCGCCTCTTTGTGAGCTGGCTGCAATACCGCAGCATGGCTGTAGGCCCTAGTCTGGTTCCGGGGTGTCAGGCTGAGCCTTTGATTAATTTTTCTTCCTGATGGGAAACTAGAGTGACATGTGCCCATCCAAACACCTACAGCTAATCTCTCATTTGTTTCCCCTCTTCCTGTTCATCCTCTGCACAATTTGCAAACTGTGCATAACAGGAGGGTAAAGGCGCTGACACTCCAAGTGGGGAGATTTTTAGTAATGCAGATGGAATGGCGAAGCCGAGCACGACAAACGGAAAAATGAGGTACCTTTTAGAAAACTTTCCCAATTACACAGTGTACCATCCACTGGGTTTCCCATGCATGCTTTAACTGTAGGAAGATTCCCTTAAACTTGGAGAGTTGGGACCACTAGAATGGGTAGTACACAGTATTGCTCAAAGTGGTGTTCTTTTGCTCACACAAATTCAACAATCTTGTCAGCCCCAAGTGTCCAGTTTTATGTCTCATCCAGCTGTGGGTGTAAAGGTGGACAATCCAGGTTGCATCACAGGCCCTGAACGTAATTCTTAAGGCTTTCCCTCTGTTTCGCTGTTTTTGCATTTTGCTTTTGAAATTTATTTTTATAAGGGTGTTTAGCTGAATTTCAGTGCTGTGTTCATGCCATTATACACACACATGACTCCTTTATGGAGACATGATAATACATATGTTTTAAAATTCTTGGAGTCAGATATATTCCTCTGCAATGAATAGGGGGTGTTGAGTCGAGTTCATTGTGCGGGGAGTAGGTGATGTCTATTACATACTTGGTTTATGTAACGGTATCTGTGCTAATTTAAAACTGTGGTTTTATGCATCAACCCACCTCGCATTTCACCTTAAGCAGGGAGAATATTGTTTTCTAAGTATGTGACTCTGTTGTGTTTGTAATTCAGATCATTCGTAGCCAAGTGTACATTCCCACTATAAGTGATATCTTATGATAAGATTCAGTACTCTGTTATCTTTCCTAACTCAGTTCATACGTAGCCATGTTTACAGGATCTTCATAAGTGATATCTTATGATAAGTTTCTTTTTCTGTGTGGCTTATTTCACTTAGAATCATCGTACCTGAATCCACTCATTTTGCTGCAACTGGTCTTATGACATTGATTTCATGGCTGAGGGATATTCCATCGTATGTAAGAAACACAATTTTTTGAACCATTTTAATCTTTCTTGGGATATTTAAGGTGTACCCAAGTTGAGGTTCTTGTAAGCAGTGCAGCCCTAAATTTTGGGGTGGCTCTGTCTTATTGATTTTCAGTTTTCCCAAGGTATATTCCCTAGACTGGAAGTGCCCTTGGCTCTGTAGCTCGGTTGTTTACTTGTTTATGGAACACAATGCACTCCTACAGTGAGGCAGTTGGAAATTTATATCCCGCCCATCAGCATAACAAGGCTCCCTGTTCTCCAGGGCCTGTCTTGCCTTTCTGGTTTTTATCAATTTTGTGGATATGCATTTTGACTGGTGACAAGTGATACTTCTTTGGAGTGCAGATTTGCAGTGCACGCTTGCTTGCTTGGCCAAAAAGGGCGTATGCATTTTCTCCTGGATATATCCAGGAGAAAACGCATATGCCCTTTTTGGCCAAGTGCATCATTGTCGAAGTAGTGCCCCTCTTCCTGTGCTTTAAAGCCGATTCCAACGTACCTATTGAAATCTGTTTCCTGCTATTCTGCCTCGCATTCAACTCACCCTCGTCGCCTTCCCTCAACAGATTTTTGGACGATAGTTGTCCTTTATTACTCTGCCAGTTTGTGAAGTGCTGTGCCCCTGAGCTCCGATTTTTAACTCGTTTTGTGTGAGCTGAACGCAAGTCCAAAATTTTGCTTCAGGAACTCTACTGGTTCCCGGTGGGTGATGGAGACTTTGGTTAATTCTTCTTCCGCATGGGATATAAGAGTGACATGTGCCCATCCAAATGCCTAACAGCTACTCTCTCATTGGTTCTCCCTCTTCCCTTTCATCCTCTGCCAAATTGGCAACCTGTGAGAACCATGAGGTAAAAGGTGCTGTCTCTTCAAGTTGGGAGATTGATAGTATAGCAGTTGGAATGTCAAACCAGAGCACAAGGAGGGGGACTATTCGTTCAGTTTTAGAGACCTTTCGTATTCACAGTGTGTCCATTTTATACGTTTCACGTACATGTTATAGCTGTAGTAATATTCCCTTCAACCTGGAGACATGGGACCCATGGAATGTGTGCCATGCATTATTGCTTTAAAGGGTCTGCATTTGCTCACCCAATCTTACCAATCCTCTCAGTCCCATGTGTCCAGCCTTATACCACATCCAGCTGTCATGTAGATAGGGTCATTCCAGGTTTCTTCTGAGACCCTGAAGGAATTGTAAAGAATTTCCGTTTTTTTTGAAATTCCTTTTAATAGTGGGTTTGAGATGATTGTCACTGCCATGTTTATGCCAGTCTAGACACTCTTGATTCCCTTAAGGAGACATACTAATACATAGGTTTTAAGATTCTTCCTAGTCAGATATATTCCTCTGCAGGAAGTATGGGTTGTTGAATCCCTTTCACTGAGGAAGGTGTAGATTTTGTCTATTCTGTATTTCGTTTTTGGAACGGTGCCTTTTCTAATATTAAACTCTGATTTTATGCAACACCCCACCTCTCCTTCCCCCTTAAGGAGGCATAAGAGTGTTTTCTAAATGTGAGACTCTGTTGTCTTTCCTAACTCAGTTCATGTGTAGCCATGTTTACAGGATCTTCATAAGTGATATCTTATCATACGTTTCTTTTTCTGTGTGACTTATTTCACTTAGAATCATCAAACCTGAATCCACTCATTTTGCTGCTACTGGACTTATGACATTGATTTCATGGCTGAGGGATATTCCATCCTAACAAAGTACCACAAATTTTTGAACCAATTTTATCTTTCCTGGGATATTTAAGGTGTACCCAAGTTGAGGTTCTTGTAAACAGTGCAGCCCTAAATTTTGGGGTGGCTCTGTCTTATTGATTTTCAGTTTCCCAAGGTTTATTCCCCAGACTGGAAGTGCCCTTGGCTCTGTAGCTCTGTTGTTTACTTGTTTTAGGGAACACAATACACTCCTCCAGAGAGGCAGTTGGCAATTTACATCCCGCCCATCAGCATAAAAAGGCTCCCTTTTCTCCAGGGCTTGTCTTGCCTTTCTGGTTTTTATCCATTTTGTGGATGCACCTTTTGACTGGTGGGAAGTGATACTTCTTTCTAGTGCAGATTTGCATGGCCGGCTTGCTTGCTGGGCCAAAAATGGAGTATGCGTTTCCTCCTGAATATATTCAGGAAAAAACGCATACGCCCATTTTGTCCAAGTGCATCATTGTCGAAGTTGTGCCCCTCTTCCTGTGCTTTAAAGGCGATTCCAACGTACCTATTGAAATCTGTTTCCTGCTATTCTGTCTCGCTTTCAAGTCCGCCTCGTTTCCTTCCCTCAACAGAGTTTTGGACGATAGTTGTCCTTTATTACTCTGCCAGTTTGTGAATTGCTGTGTCCCTGAGCTCCATTTTTTAACTCGTTTTTTTGTGAGCTGAACACAAGTGCAGAATTTTGGTTCAGGACTTATACTGGTTCCCGGTGGGTGGCTGAGACTTTGGTTAATTTTTCTTCCTCCCAGCATATAAGAGTGACATGTGCCCGTCCAAATGCCTAACAGCTTCTCTCTCATTGGTTCTCCCTCTTCCCTTTCATCCTCTTCCAAATTGGCAACTTGTGTTATTCAGGAGGTTAAAGGGGCTGTCTCTCCAAGTAGGGAGATTGATAGTAAAGCAGTTGGAAAATCAAACTGGAGCACCAGGAGAGGGACAATTATTTGAGTTTTAGAAACCATTCGTATACATAGAGTGTCCATTCTCTAGGTTTCCCATACATGTTATAGCTGTAGTAATATTCCCTTCAACGTGGAGAGTTTGGAACCATGGAATGGAGGCCACGCATTATTGCTTTAAGCGGTCTGTGTTTGCTTACCCAGTCCCACCAATCCTCTCAGTCCCAAGTATCCAGCCTTATGCCACATCAAGCTGTAGTTGTAGACAGGGTCATTCCAGGTTTCATCAGAGACCCTGAAGGAATTGTAAAGAATTTCCCTGTTTTGTTGTTTTTTTTTTTTGAAATTCCATTTTATAGTGGGTTTGAGCTGATTCTCACTGCCGTGTTTATGCCAATCTAGACACACTTGATTCCCTTACGGAGACATATCAATACATAGGTTTTAAGATTCTTACTAGTCAGATATATTCCTCTGCGGAAAATATGCGGTTTTGAGTCCCTTTCCCCGAGGAAGGTGTAGATCTTGTCTATTCCATAGTTTGTTTTTGGAACGGTACCTGTGCTTATATGAAACTCTGGTTTTATGCATCACCACACCACTCCTTCCCCCTTAAGCAGGCATAAGAGTGTTTTCTAAATGTGAGACTGTGTTCTCTTCCCTCACTCAGTTCATTTGTAGCCATGTTTACAGGATCTTCTTAAGTGATATCTTATGATAGGCTTCTTTTTTCTTTGTGACTTATTTCACTTAGAATCCTCATACATGAATCCACTCATTTTGCTGCTATTGGTCTTATGACATTGATTTCATGGCTGAGGGATATTCCATCGTACGTAAGTACCACAATTTTTTGTAAATTTTTTAACTTTCCTGGGATAATTAAGGTGTACCCAAGTTGAGGTTCTTGTAAGCAGTGCAGCCCTAAATTTTGGGGTGGCTCTGTCTTATTGATCTTCAGTTTTCCCAAGGTATATTCCCTAGACAGGAAGTGCCCTTGGCTCTGTAGCTCTGTTGTTTACTTGTTTTAGGGAACACAGTGCACTCCTCCAGAGAGGCAGTTGCCAACTTACATCCCGCCCATCAGCATAACAATGCTCCCTGTTCTCCAGGTCCTCTCTTGCCTTTCTGGTTTTTACACATTTTGCCGATGTCCCATTTGACCAGTGGGAAGGGATACTTCTTTGTACTGCAGATTCGCATTGCCCGCTTGCTTGCTTGGCCAAAAAGGGCATATGCGTTTTCTCCTGAATATATTCAGGAGAAAACGCATACGCCCATTTTGGCCAAGTGCATCATTGTCGAAGTTGTGCCCCTCTTCCTGTGCTTTAAAGGCCATTCAAACGTACCTATTGAAATCTTTTTTCTGCTGTTCTGCCACGCATTCAAGTCCGTCTCTTTGCCTTCCCTCAACAGATTTTTGGAAGATAGTTGTCCTTTATTACTCTGCCAGTTTGTGAAGTGCTGTGCCCCTGAGCTCCATTTTTTAACTCGTTTTTTGTGAGCTGAACGCAAGTCCAAAATTTTTGTTCAGGACTTATACTGGTTCCCGGTGGGTGGCTGAGACTTTGGTTAATTCTTCTTGGTGCCAGTCAATTAGAGTGACATGTGCCTGTCCAAATGCCTAACAGGTACTCTCTCATTGGTTCTCCCTCTTCCCTTTCATCCTCTGCCAAATTGGCAACCTGTGAGAACCAGGAGGTTAAAGGGGCTGTCTCTCCAAGTTGGGAGATTGATAGTAAAGCAGTTGGAAAGTCAAACTGGAGCACCAGGAGAGGGACAATTAGTTGAGTTTTAGAAAACTTTTCTATACACAATGTTTCCATTCTCTAGGTCTCCCATACATGTTTTAGCTGTAGTAATATTCCCTTCAACCTTTAGAGTTCGGAACCATGGAATGGAGACGAAGCATTATTGCATTAAACGGTCTGTGTTTGCTCACCCAGTCCCACCAATCCTCTCAGTCCCAAGTATCAAGCCTTATGCCACATCAAGCTGTAGTTGTAGATAGGTTCATTCCAGGTTTCATCAGAGACCCTGAAGGAATTGTAAAGATTTTCCCTGTTTTTTTGTTTTGTTTTTGAAATTCCTTTTTATAGTCGGTTTGAGCTGATTCTCGCTGCCATGTTTATGCCAGTCTAGAAACACTTGATTCCCTTACAGAGACATATCAATACATAGGTTTTAAGATTCTTACTAGTCAGATATATTCCTATGCGGGAAATATGGGGTTTTGAGTCCCTTTCACTGAGGAAGGTATAGGTAGGTCTTGTCTATTCCATAGTTGGTTTTTGGAACGGTACCTGTGCTTATATCAAACTCTGGTTTTATGCATCACCCCACCTCTCCTTCCCCCATAAGCAGGCATAAGAGTGTTTTCTAAATGTGAGACTCTGTTCTCTTTCCTAACTCAGTTCATGTGTAGCCATGTTTACAGGATCTTCATAAGTGATATCTCATGATAAGCTTCTTTTTCTGTGTGACTTATTTCACTTGAAATCATCGTATCTGAATCCACTCATTTTGCTGCTACTTGTCTTATGACATTGATTTCATGGCTGAGGGATATTCCATCGTACGTAAGTACCACAATTTTTTGAACGATTTTTATCTTTCCTGGGATATTTCAGGTGTACCCAGTTGAGGTTCTTGTAAGCACTGCAGCCCTAAAGTTGAAGGTGGCTCTGTCTTATTGATTTTCAGTTTTCCCAAGGTATATTCCCTAGACTGGAAGTGCCCTTGGCTCTGTAGCTCTGTTGTTTACTTGTTTTAGGGAACACAATGCACTCCTCCAGAGAGGCAGTTGGCAATTTACATCCCGCCCATCAGCATAACAAGGCTCCCTTTTCTCCAGGGCCTGTCTTGCCTTTCTGGTTTTTACACATTTTGTGGTTGTCCCTTTTGACTGGTGGGAAGTGACACTTCTTTGTAGTGCAGATTTGCATTGCCCGCTTGCTTGCTTGGCCAAAAAGTGGCGTATTCGTTTTCTCCTGCATATATTCAGGAGAAAATGCATACGCCCTTTTTGGCCAAGTGCATCATTGTCGAAGTTGTGACCCTCTTTCTGTGCTTTACATGTGATTCCAACGTACCTCTTGAAATCTGTTTCCTGCTATTCTGCCTCGCTTTCAAGTCCGCCTCGTTGCCTTCCCTGAACAGATTTTGGGCTGATATTTGTCCTTTATTACTCTGCCAGTTTGTGAATTGCTGTGCCCTTGAGCTCCATTTTTCAAGTCGTTTTTTGTGAGCTGAACGCATGTCCAAAATTTTGGTTCAGTACCAATACTGGTTCACGGTGGGTGGCTGAGACATTGGTTAATTCTTCTTCCTGCCGGGAAATTAGAGTGACATATGCCCGTCCAAATGCCTAACAGCTACTCTCTCATTGGTTCTCCCTCTTCCCTTTCATCCTCTGCCAAATTGGCAACCTGTGAGAACCAGGAGTTTAAAGGGGCTGTCTCTCCAAGTTGGGAGATTGATAGTAAATCAGTTGGAAAGTCTAACCGGAGCACCAGGAGAGGGACTATTCGTTGAGTTTTAGAGACCTTTCGTATTCACAGTGTGTCCATTATCTAGGTTTCCCGTACATGTTATAGCTGTAGTAATATTCCCTCCAATCTGAAGACTTGGAACCCATGGAATGGGTGCCATGCATTATTGCTTTAAAGGGTCTGCATTTGCTCACCCAATCTCACCAATCCTCTCAGTCCCAAGTGTCCAGCCTTATGCCACATCCAGCTGTCATTGTAGACAGGGTCATTCCACGTTTCATCAGAGACCCTAAAGGAATTGTAAAGAAATTCCCTGTTTTTGTGTTTTGTTTTTGAAATTCATTTTTATAGTAGGTTTGAGCTGATTCTCGCTGCCATGTTTATGCCTGTCTAGACACACTTGATTCCCTTACGGAGACATATCAATACATAGGTTTTAAGATTCTTACTAGTCAGATATATTCCTCTGCAGGAAATATGAGGTTTTGAGTCCCTTTCACTGAGGAAGGTATAGGTAGGTCTTGTCTCTTCCATAGTTGGTTTTTGGAACGGTACCTGTGCTTATATCAAACTCTGGTTTTATGCATCACCCCACCTCTCCTTCCCCATTAAGAAGGCATAAGAGTGTTTTCTAAATGTGAGACTCTGTTATCTTTCCTAACTCAGTTCAGGTGTAGCCATGTTTACAGGAAATTCATAAGTGATATCTTATGATAAGCTTCTTTTTCTGTGTGATTATTTCACTTAGAATCATCGAACCTGAATCCACTCATTTAGCTGCTACTTGTCTTATGACATTGATTTCATGGCTGACGGATATTGCATCATACGTAGAGTACCACAATTTTTTGAACCATATTTATATTTCCTTGGATATTTAAGGTGTACCCAAGTTGAGGTTCTTGTAAGCAGTGCAGCCCTAAATTTGAGGGTGGCTCTGTCTTATTGATTTTCAGTTTTCCGAGGGTATATTCCCTAGACTGGAAGTGCCATTGGCTCTGTAGCTCTGTTGTTTACTTGTTTTAGGGAACACAATTCACTCCTCCAGAGAGGCAGTTGGCAATTTACATCCCGCCCATCAGCATAACAAGGCTCCCTGTTCTCCAGGGCCTGTCTTGCCTTTCTGATATTTGCACATTTTGTGGATGTCTCTTTTGACCGGTGGGAAGGGATACTTCTGTGTAGTGCAGATTTGCATTGCCTGCTTGCTTGCTTCGCCAAAGAGGGCATATGCGTTTTCTCTTTCATATATTCAGGAGAAAATGCATACGCCCTTTTTGGCCAAGTGCATCATTGTCGAAGTTGTGCCCCTCTTCCTGTGCTTTAGAGGTGATTCCAACCTACCTCTTGAAATCTGTTTCCTGCTATTCTGCCTCGCTTTCAATTCCACCTCATTTCCTTCCCTCAACATATTTTGGTATGATAGTTGTCCTTTATTACTCTGCCAGTTTGTGAATTGCTCTGCCCTTGAGCTCCATTTTCAACTCGTTTTTTGTGAGCTGAACGCATGTCCAAACTTTTGGTTCAGGATCTATACTGGTTCCCGGTGGGTGGCTGAGACTTTGGTTAATTCTTCTTCCTGCCGGGAAATTAGAGTGATATATGCCCGTCCAAATTCCTAACAGCTACTCTCTCATTGGTTCTCCCTCTTCCCTTTCATCCTCTGCCAAACTGGCAACCTGTGAGAACCAGGAGGTTAAAGGGGCTGTCTCTCCAAGTTGGGAGATAGATAGTAAATCAGTTGGAAAGTCAAACCGGAGCACCAGGAGAGGGACTATTCGGTGAGTTTTAGAGACCTTTCGTATTCACAGTGTGTCCATTCTCTATGTTACCCGTACATGTTATAGCTGTAGTAATATTCCCTTCAACCTGGAGAGTTGGGACCCATGGAATGGGTGCCATGCATTATTGCTTTAAAGGGTCTGCATTTGCTCACCCAATCTCACCAATCCTCTCAGTCCCAAGCGTCCAGCCTTATGCCACATCCAGCTGTCATTGTAGACAGGGTTATTCCAGGTTTCATCAGAGACCCTAAAGGAATTGTAAAGAATTTCCCTGTTTTTTTGTTTTGTTTTTGAAATTCCTTTTTATAGTGGGTTTGAGCTGATTCTCACTGCCATATTTATGCCAGTCTAGACACACTTTATTCCCTTACAGAGACATATCAATACATAGGTTTTAAGATTCTTACTAGTCTGATATATTCCTCTGCGGGAAATATGAGGTTTTGTGTCCCTTTCACTGAGGAAGGTATAGGTAGGTCTTGTCTCTTTCATAGTTGGTTTTTGGAACGGTACCTGTGCTTATATCAACCTCTGGTTTTATGCATCACCCCACCTCTCCTTCCCCCTTATGCAGGCATCAGAGTGTTTTCTAAATGTGAGACTCTCTTCTCTTTCCTAACTCAGTTCATGTGTAGCCATGTTTACAGGATCTTCATAAGTGATATCTTATGATAAGTTTCTTTTTCTGTGTGACTTATTTCACTTAGAATCATCGTACCTGAATCCACTCATTTTGCTGCTACTGGTCTTATGACATTGATTACATGGCTAAGGGATATTCCATCATACGTAAGTACTACAATTTATTGAACCATTTTTATCTTTCCTGGGATAGTTAAGGTGTACCCAAGTTGAGGTTCTTGTAAGCAGTTCAGCCCTAAATTTTGGGGTGGCTCTGTCTTATTGATTTTCAGTTTTCCCAAGGTATATTCCCTAGACTGGAAGTGCCCTTGGCTCTGTAGCTCTGTTGTTTACTTGTTTTAGGGAACACAATGCACTCCTCCAGAGAGGCAGTTGGCAATTTACATCCCAGCCATCAGCATAACAAGGCTCCCTCTTCTCCAGGGCCTGTCTTGAATTTCTGTTTTTTACCCTTTTTGTGGATGTCCCTTTGGACCGGTGGGAAGTGATACTTCTTTGTAGTGCAGACTTACATTGGCCGCTTGCTTGCTTGGCCAAAAAGGGCGTATGTGTTTTCTCCTGAATATACACAGGAGAAAACGCATACGCCCTTTTTGGCCAAGTGCATCATTGTCGAAATTGTGCCCCTCTTCCTGTTCTTTAAAGGCGATTCCAACGTGCCTCTTGAAATCAGATTCCTGCTATTCTGCCTCACATTCAAGTCCGCCTCGTAGCCTTCCCTCAACAGATTTTTGGATGATAGTTTTCCTTTATTGCTCTGCCAGTTTGTGAATTGCTCTGCCCTATAGCTCCATTTTTTACCTCGTTTTTTGTGAGCTGAACGCAAGTCCCATATTTTGGTTTAGGACCTATACTGGTTCCCGGTTGGTGGCTGAGACTTTGGTTAATTCTTCATCCTCCCGGGAAATAAGAGTGACATGTGCCCGTCCAAATGCCTAACAGCTACTCTCTCTTTGGTTCTCCCTCTTCCCTTTCATCCTTTGCCAAATTGGCAACCTGTGCGAACCAGGAGGTTAAAGGTGCTTTATCTCCAATTTCGGAGATTGATAGTAAAGCAGTTAGAAAGTGAAACTAGAGCACCAGGAGACGGACTATTCGTTGAGATTTAGAAACCTTTCGTATTCACAGTGTGTCCATTCTCTAGGTTTCCCATACATGTTATCGCTGTAGTAATATTCCCTACAACCTGGAGATTTGGGACACATGGAATGAGTGCCATGCATTATTGTTTTAAAGGGTCTGTATTTGCTCACGAATCTCACCAATCCTCTCAGTCCCATGTGTCCAGCCTTATGCCACCTACAGCTGTCGTTCTAGATAGGGTCATTCCAAGTTTCATCAGAGAGCCTGAAGGAATTGTAAAGAATTTCGCTGTTTTTTTGTTTTGTTTTTGAAATTCCTTTTTATAGTGGGTTTGAGCTGATTCTCACTGCCATCTTTACGCCAGTCTACACACACTTGATTCCCTTACGGAGACATATCAATACATAGGTTTTAAGATTTTTACTAGTCAGATATATTCCTCTGTGGGAAATATGGGGTTTTGAGTCCCTTTCACTGAGGAAGGTGTAGGTCTTGTCTATACCATAGTTGGTTTTTGGAACCGTACCTGTGCTTATATCAAACTCTGGTTTTATGCATCACCCCACCTCTCCTTCCCCCTTAAGCAGGCATAAGAGTGTTTTCTAAATGTGAGACTCTCTTCTCTTTCCTAACTCAGTTCATGTGTAGCCATGTTTACAGGATTTTCATAAGTGATATCTTATGATAAGTTTCTTTTTCTGTGTGACTTATTTCACTTACAATCATTGTACCTGAATCCACTCATTTTGCTGCTACTGGACATATGATATTGATTTCATGGCTGAGGGATATTCCCTCGTACGTAAGTACCACAACTTTTTCAACCATTTTTATATTTCCTGGGATATTAAGATGTACCCAAGTTGAGGTTCTTGTACGCAGTGCATTCCTAAATTTTGGGGTGGCTCTGTCTTATTGATTTTCAGTTTTCCCAAGGTATATTCCCTAGACTGGAAGTGCCCTTGGCTCTGTAGCTCTGTTGTTTACTTTTTTTAGGGAACAAAATGCACTCCTCCGGAGAGGCAGTTGGCAATTTACATCCCGCCCATCAGCATAATAAGGCTCCCTGTTCTCCAGGGCCTGTCTTGAATTTCTGGTTTTTACCCGTTTTGTGGATGTCCCTTTTGACCGGTGGGAAGTGGTACTTCTTTGTAGTGCAGACTTACATTGTCCGCTTGCTTGCTTGGCCAAAATGGGCGTATGCGTTTTCTCCTGAATATACTCAGGAGAAAACGCACACGCCGTTTTTGGACAAGTGCATCATTGTCGAAGTTGTGCCCCTCTTCCTGCGCTTTAAAGGCGATTCCAACGTACCTCTTGAAATCTGTTTCCTTCTATTCTGCCTCACTTTCAAGTCCGCCTCGTTGCCTTCCCTCAACAGATTTTTGGATGATAGTTGTCCTTTATTACTCTGCCAGTTTGTGAATTGCTCTGCCCTATAGCTCCACTTTTTACCTCGTTTTTTGTGAGCTGAACGCAAGTCCCATATTTTGGTTTAGGACCTATACTGGTTCCCGGTGGGTGGGTGAGACTTTGGTTAATTCTTCTTCCTCACGGGAAATAAGAGTGACTTGTGCCCGTCCAAAGGCCTAACAGCTACTCTCTCTTTGTTTCTCCCTCTTCCCTTTCATCCTTTGCCAAATTGGCAACCTGTGCGAACCAGGAGGTTAAAGGTGCTGTCTCTCCAAGTTGGGAGATTGATAGTAAAGCAGTTAGAAAGTTTAACTGGAGCACCAGGAGAGGGACTATTCGTTGAGATTTAGAAACCTTTCGTATTCACAGTGTTTTCAATCACTAGGTTTCCCATACATGTTATAGCTGTAGTAATATTCCTACAACCTGTAGAGTTGGAACCCATGGAATGGGTGCCATGCATTATTGCTTTAAAGGGTCTGCATTTGCTCACGAATCTCACCAAACCTCTCAGTCCCATGTGTCCAGCCTTATGCCACCTCCAGTTGTCGTTCTAGATAGGGTCATTCCAAGTTTCATCAGAGACCCTGAGGAATTTTAAAGAATTTCCCTGTTTTTTTGTTTTGTTTTTGAAATTCCTTTTTATACTGGGTTTGAGCTGATTCTCGCTGCCATCTTTTTGCCAGTCTACACACACTTGATTCCCTTACGGAGACATATCAATACATAGGTTTTAAGATTCTTACTAGTCAGATATATTCCTCTGTGGGATATATGGGTTTTTGAGTCCCTTTCACTGAGGAAGGTGTAGGTCTCGTCTATTCCATAGTTGGTTTTTGGAACAGTACCTCTGCTTATATCAACCTCTGGTTTTATGCATCACCCCACCTCTCCTTCCCCCTTAAGCAGGCATAAGAGTGTTTTCTAAATGTGAGACTCTGTTCTCTTTCCTAACTCAGTTCATGTGTAACCATGTTTACAGGATCTTCATAAGTGATATCTTATGATAAGTTTCTTTTTCTGTGTGACTTATTTCACTTGAAATCATCGTATCTGAATCCACTCATTTTGCTGCTACTGGTCATATGATATTGATTTCATGGCTGAGGGATATTCCCTCGTACGTATATACCACAACTTTTTCAACCATTTTTATATTTCCTGGGATATTAAGGTGTACCCAAGTTGAGGTTCTTGTACGCAGTGCATTCCTAAATTTTGGGGTGGCTCTGTCTTATTGATTTTCAGTTTTCCCAAGGTATATTCCCTAGACTGGAAGTGCCCTTGGCTCTGTAGCTCTGTTGTTTACTTTTTTTAGGGAACACAATGCACTCCTCCAGAGAGGCAGTTGGCAATTTACATCCCGCCCATCAGCATAACAAGGCTCCCTGTTCTCCAGGGCCTGTCTTGAATTTCTGGTTTTTACCCTTTTTGTGGATGTCCCTTTGGACCGGTGGGAAGTGATACTTCTTTGTAGTGCAGACTTACATTGTCTGCTTGCTTGCTTGGCCAAAATGGGCGTATGCGTTTTCTCCTGAATATACTCAGGAGAAAACGCACACGCCCTTTTTGGACAAGTGCATCATTGTAGAAGTTGTGCCCCTCTTCCTGCGCTTTAAAGGCGATTCCAACGTACCACTTGAAATCTGTTTCCTGCTATTATGCCTCACTTTCAAGTCCGCCTCGTTGCCTTCCCTCAACAGATTTTTGGATGATAGTTGTCCTTTATTACTCTGCCAGTTTGTGAATTGCTCCGCCCTATAGCTCCATTTTTTACCCCTTTTTTTGTGAGCTGAACGCAAGTCCCATATTTTGGTTTAGGACCTATACTGGTTCCCGGTGGGTGGGTGAGACTTTGGTTAATTCTTCTTCCTCCCGGGAAATAAGAGTGACATGTGCCCGTCCAAATGCCTAACAGCTACTCTCTCTTTGGTTCTCCCTCTTCCGTTTCATCCTTTGCCAAATTGGCAACCTGTGCGAACCAGGAGGTTAAGGTGCTGTCTCTCCAAGTTGGGAGATTGATAGTAAAGCAGTTAGAAAGTGAAACTGGAGCACCAGGAGAGGGACTATTCGTTGAGATTTAGAAACCTTTCGTATTCACAGTGTTTTCAATCACTAGGTTTCCCATACATGTTATAGCTGTAGTAATATTCCCTACAACCTGTAGAGTTGGGACCCATGGAATGGGTGTCATGCATTATTGCTTTAAAGGGTCTGAATTTGCTCACGAATCTCACCAATCCTCTCAGTCCCATGTGTCCAGCCTTATGCCACCTCCAGGTGTCGTTCTAGATAGGGTCATTCCAAGTTTCATCAGAGACCCTGAGGAATTTTAAAGAATTTCGCTGTTTTTTTGTTTTGTTTTTGAAATTCCTTTTTATACTGGGTTTGAGCTGATTCTCGCTGCCATCTTTATGCCAGTCTACACACACTTGATTCCCTTACGGAGACATATCAATACATAGGTTTTAAGATTCTTACTAGTCAGATATATTCCTCTGTGGGAAATATGGGTTTTTGAGTCCCTTTCACTGAGGAAGGTGTAGGTCTCGTCTATTCCATAGTTGGTTTTTGGAACCGTACCTGTGCTTATATCAACCTCTGGTTTTATGCATCACTCCACCTCTCATTGCCCCTTAAGCAGGCATAAGAGTGTTTTCTAAATGTGAGACTCTCTTCTGTTTCCTAACTCTGTTCATGTGTAACCATGTTTACAGGATCTTCATAAGTGATATCTTATGATCAGTTTCTTTTTCTGTGTGACTTATTTCACTTAGAATCATCGTACCTGAATCCACTCATTTTGCTGCTACTGGTCTTATGAC